>NW_015170981.1:180198-197349 GCF_001447785.1 Gekko japonicus | reverse complement strand
TCACTTTTGCATCATGAAAGGGTTTGGAGGTGGGGCATCCCTAAGGCAGTGAACCGGTCGGCGAAAGTCTTTGGCTTCCCACGATCCATCAAAGCACAGCGTGATTTATATTGTTGAAGGGCTGCCTACTGTCTCGGAATGGTGAATCCAGATCAGAAAATGTGTCTGTGTGCAATGTCATTGCAGGTCAAATACAACACCCCACCTCTTCTGTATGGCTCCCTTCGAGAGTATCAGAAGATTGGCTTAGACTGGCTGGCAAAGCTGTACAAGAAGAATCTCAACGGCATTTTGGCAGACGAGGCTGGCCTCGGCAAAACGGTGCAGGTCATCGCGTTTTTTGCGCACCTGGCGTGCAACGAGGGTAAGCTGCCCTTGCCGTGCCCTCTGATCCGGCTCCGTTGCTTTAAATTGTTCAAACCCAGAGTGGGCCGTCAGCAACTTGTACAGCAAGTCTGACCTTGTAAGGGTGGTGGGTTTTTTTCATTCTTCTTTTGGTTCCTTCACAGGCGATTGGGGTCCTCACCTTGTCGTTGTTCGGAGCTGTAACATCTTGAAGTGGGAACTTGAACTGAAGCGTTGGTGCCCCGGGCTGAAAATCCTTCTCTATATCGGCAGCCAGCGAGAGCTCAGAGCAAAGAGACAGGTACCGCATTCTAGAGCCATTGTGCCATTTCCTTCTTGAGGTCCAGTGGAAGAGCCCCTCCTTTGCATGCAGCAGGTCCCAGGTTTAATCCCCAGCATTACCAGGTAAAAGGGTCAGGCGGTTGGTGATGAGAAACAGCCTCCGCCAGTCTAAGCAGACAGTACTGACTTTGACAGAGCGATCTTCCTGTCCAGTGTTCTCTCTAAGCCAAGTTAGTGTGAGCTAACTCACAGTTTTTTAGCTTCCGGCTCACACATTTTTGTCTCAGCTCAGGAAGGATGACTCCAGAGCAAACTTATTTTATGCAGCGGCCAAATTGCTTGCTCAAAATTTTACTGCCAGTAGCTCACAAAGTAGAATTTTTGTGCACAAGACTCCGCAGCTTAGAGGGAGCTTTGCTCCTATTCTGTATAAGGCAGCTTAGTCCACCTGTGTCTTAACACTATCCGCTTGTTAGTTGTGTCTCCCACCCACTCTCAGACTGCTGGTTTAGCCTCCCAACAACCTTGTGAGGTAGTTAGGCTGAGAGATTCTGACTTGCCCAAGGCTCACCTACTGAGCAGCACAGCTGGGTTTTTAACACAAGAGAAGCCCTGTTGGATCAGGCCAGTGGCCCACCCCGTCCGGCGCTCTGAGTCACACAGTGGCCAAAACCCAGGTGCCATTGGGAGGTCCACCAGCAGGGTAGCAGTAAATTTTTGTAACAATAAATTACAATTTCCTAGGACTGTCTTTGCATCCAGAGGTCTTGATAGAGCAGGAAGAGGGACTGGTTTCCTAGGCCCAGGAAGCTCAAGGTCTTGGTTTTGCCAAGGCAAAGAAAGGCAGTATGTTCAGGTTGCCAGATGGTGCCTAGGCAAGAGCCATTTCAGGGATCTGGAGGAGGGCAGGAAAGGACGAGGCAGATCGTGAGAGGGGAGGGCAGGAAGGGATGAGCCAGTGCTCAGCTCTCTGTGGCCCTTTCTGATATGCCCAAGGTAATGTCGATTGCCACTTTGGGGTCAGGAAGGAATGTTCCTCCAGGCCAGACTGGAGGTTTTTGGCTTTCCTCTGGGCATGGAGGCAGGAGTCACTGGGGGAGCGGGAAGAGAAGGTAGTTGCGAACGTCCTGCATTGTGCAGGGGGTTGGACTAGATGATCCTTGAAGTACCCTTGCAGCTCTGTGTTTGTAGGTTAGATGTTTCTGAGAAGCGCTGGAATTCTGCAGTATTCTCTGAACCCAGAGGCTCTAGTTAGCTATCATGTCTGGGGAGCGCTATAATCGATATGTATTTATACCCTGCCGTTCCACAAAGGCCTCGAAGGTATCTTGCAGCAGAGCAGTAAAACACGACGACTGAAATCAATAAAATGTCAGCATTAGAATTCATTGTGTTGTAGATTTGTTGATTTGCACTTCTGCATTAAATGCAGTGTTTTTAAAATATGGGTTAAGGTGCTGAAACAGGCAAGGAAGGGGGGGGGCAGTCATTGGAGAAGGTCAGGCCATGGGAATACCCTGCGAGGTTGCCTGGAAGACAGTTCCTCAGAAAGACCACCTCTCCCCAAAAGTCATTTTCCTTTAGCTTGTCTCCCTCTTCCCCATGGTGACGGCTGCTTCTTTTGCACGTGAGGTTCTAGGCTCCGCGAGTTCTCCACCTGTTCCAAGTGCTGGTTTCGTACTATAGGGATTTGTCCTTTTTGTTTTTTCCTTTTGTAGGAGTGGTTGGAACCCAACAGCTTTAACGTCTGCATCACCTCCTACAAGCAGCTTTTCAAAGGCCACCAGGCGTTCATGAAAATGCGGTGGAAATACCTGGTCGTCGATGAGATGCAACAGATCAAAAACATGACCGAGAAGCACTGGGAAGCTCTTCTCTGTCTCCGCAGGTCTGAAGCCTCTGGAAGCATTACCTTTGCTCCCTTTCCTTCCCTCCCACTGAGCTTTTGGATTTACTGGCTCTTCTCTGTGGGCCATGTTTTCCACGGATCTGGGCCACTGGCTTTTGCAGTGTTGCCTCTTAAGAGCATAATTGTTGTGAGCCTGGTTTGAGTCAGGGATCCTTCTGTATGTGTGGAATAAAGGTAAAGGTTTCCCTTGCTCGAAAGCCAGTCGAATCCGACTCTAGGGGTGCGGTGCTAGTTTCTGTTTCCAAGCCGAAGAGCCAGCGCTGTCTGAAGACGTTTCAGTGGTCATGTGTCTGGCATGACTAAATGCCGAGGTGCACGGAATGCTGTTACCTTCCCACCGAAGTGGTACCTATTTACCTACTTTCAATTTCTTGCTTTTGAACTGCTAGGTTAGGAGGAGCTGGGATCAGAGACGGGAGCTCACTCCGTCATGCGGCACTCGGGTCTCGGAACTGCTGAACTACTGACCTTCTGGCCTGCAGTTCAGCATCGTAACCACTGAGCCACCGCATCCGCCAGTGTGTGGATTATGTGTGGAATAGTGGATAGTAAATGAATGGAGATACTGGGGTTAGATTCACTGACACAGTTTCTATGGTCTGGATGGAGGAGGTGTATAGATGTGCACAGGTCACTGGCTTTCTTTACAAAGTAACATCTAATGGTTTCTTGAATGAGTTTCCCCTTTTAATTTATGGATTCTTTTTACCCTGATTTACTTGCTACTTCTCTGGGGGTTCTCTCCCGGCCCACCATTAAGACCCATAATGGACATCTGTAGAGAGTTGGAAGATTGAACTGATTTAAATCTGTCTCTCTTCACAGTCAGCATCGCTTGCTCCTGATAGACACACCTTTGCACAACACCTTGATGGAACTGTGGACCATGGTGCACTTCTTGATTCCAGGGATCTCCAAAGCGTACCTGGATTTCCCGGTGAAAGCAGCCAATGAAGAGAATCAGGATTACTGCCACAAACTCGTCATAAGGCTGCACAGAGTGAGTCAGGCATTCTTGTTTTGAATGACAAGAGAGAGATCAAGAGAGAGATCTTGGAGTCGTAGTAGATAACTCACTGAAAATGTCGAGACGGTGTGTGACTGCAATAAAGAAGGCCAATGCTATGTTGGGGATTATTAGGAAGGGAATTGAAAACAGATCAGCCAATATCATAATGCCCCTATATAAATCAACGGTGAGACCTCATTTGGAATACTGTGTACAATTCTGGTCACCACACCTTAAAAAGGATATTATAGCTTTGGAAAAAGTGCAGAAAAGGGCAACTCGAATGATAAAAGGGTTGGAACACTTTCCCTATGAGGAAAGGTTAAAGCGCTTAGGGCTCTTTAGCTTGGAGAAAAGACGACTGAGGGGTGACATGATCGAGGTTTATAAGATTATGCATGGGAAAGAGCAGGTAAAGAAAGAGGTACTTTTCTCCCTTTCTCACAATACAAGAACCCGTGGGCACTCCATTGTGAGCCTGGTTTGAGTCAGGGATCCCTCTGTATGTGTGAGGTAAAGGTAAAGGTTTTCCTTGCTCGAAATCTAGTCAAATCCGACTCTAGGGGTGCGGTGCTAGTTTCTGTTTCCAAGCCGAAGAGCCAGCGCTGTCTGAAGACGTTTCAGTGGTCATGTGTCTGGCATGACTAAATGCCGAGGTGCACGGAATGCTGTTACCTTCCCACCGAAGTGGTACCTATTTACCTACTTTCAATTTCTTGCTTTTGAACTGCTAGGTTAGGAGGAGCTGGGATCAGAGACGGGAGCTCACTCCGTCATGTGGCACTCGGGTCTCGGAACTGCTGAACTATTGACCTTCTGGCCTGCAGTTCAGCATCGTAACCACTGAGCCACCGCATCCGCCAGTGTGTGGATTATGTGTGGAATAGTGGATAGTAAATGAATGGAGATACTGGGGTTAGATTCACTGACACAGTTTCTATGGTCTGGATGGAGGAGGTGTATAGATGTGCACAGGTCACTGGCTTTCTTTACAAAGTAACATCTAATGGTTTCTTGAATGAGTTTCCCCTTTTAATTTATGGATTCTTTTTACCCTGATTTACTTGCTACTTCTCTGGGGGTTCTCTCCCGGCCCACCATTAAGACCCATAATGGACATCTGTAGAGAGTTGGAAGATTGAACTGATTTAAATCTGTCTCTCTTCACAGTCAGCATCGCTTGCTCCTGATAGACACACCTTTGCACAACACCTTGATGGAACTGTGGACCATGGTGCACTTCTTGATTCCAGGGATCTCCAAAGCGTACCTGGATTTCCCGGTGAAAGCAGCCAATGAAGAGAATCAGGATTACTGCCACAAACTCGTCATAAGGCTGCACAGAGTGAGTCAGGCATTCTTGTTTTGAATGACATACAGAGCCATCCCAACTTCATTCGAATAACATTTATTTAACCAAAGGTTATTTTACCAGTAACTGGGATTTTCTTTTCCCCCTTCACACAGAGCCATCCCAGCTTCACGCGAATTGCATTTATTTAACCGAAGGTTATTTTACCTGTAACTGGGATTTTCTTTTCCCCCTTCACCAGATGATCCAGCCATTTATTTTACGAAGGTCAAAGAGAGACGTGGAGAAGCAGTTGACAAAGAAATACGAGCACGTGCTGAAGTGTCGGCTTTCGAACCGGCAGAAAGCCATGTACGAAGATGTCATATTGCAGCCGGGGTATGCGTTTGACTCTCTGGTTATGGACTTTTAGCCCCTCTTGAGTAGTTAACCCAAAGGAATAATCCTTGGCTCCATTTATGTGCTGTTTTGTGAATGTGGTGCACCTCTGGGATGTGGCTTCAGTCGACGAGACCATCCATGGGGGAAAATTGCCCATTAACCCGTGCACAAGCACTTTCACATTTACGCCACCCAGTGAATTGACTGCAGAAACCAAGCCATGGAATATAATTTGTTACATTCGAGCTCCCACCATCTCTGGGATGTGGCTTCAGTTGACGAGACCATCCATGGGGGAAATTGCACATTAACCCGTGTACAAGCACTTTCACATTTACGCCACCCGGTGAATTGACTGCCGAAACCAAGCCATGGATATAATTTGTTACATTCGAGCTCCCACCAGATAAATTTTCTGTGGGTCACGATTTTACATATTTAAACCAGAGGTTGCAGGTTTTCATTCTCTCTGTCCCTTTCCCTCTCTCAGCGTTCCAAAGCAGAAGTGACAGAAGTATTAGATATTAGCAGTGATAACACGTGGCCCATCATTCAGATGCTCTCTCTGGTGATGAATGACCTGTTTATGAGGCTCTGTAAAAATTCTCTGAAACTGATTGATTCCCCTGCCCTTTTTCTCCTGGCAGAACTCAAGACGCCCTCAAAAGCGGGCATTTTGTCAGCGTCCTTCATGTTTTGATGCAACTGCAAAAGATCTGCAATCATCCTGACTTGATAAACCCCCGGCTTTCCAGCTCTTCCTATGTCTCAGACACGTTGCAGTTTAGGACTGCCTCGCTGGTCTTAAAAGCACTTGAACACGGCCTTTGGAAGGTTAGTCAGCTGAATGTGGAGCTCGAAGAAGTTGCCTCTTCAATATCATAGTGTCTAAGTTCTCACGTGTGGATCTAATAGTACATGTCTGTCTGCAGCATCCTATATGGTTAAAGTCTCTGGTTAGCCACCACTTTGATTTGGGGTAGCTACTTTGAGGTGGAGGTGGGTAATTGTAGGCTGGGGCTCTACATCTGTCCCTGGAGTGGACCACCTGCAAATCCCATGGTTGTGGCGGCTGCTACTGTTCTCCCTAGCTGGAGGCTGTACTGTACTGGTCATGGGGCCTGGACTCGGCCCAGTGGTCAGCAGAGGAATGTAGATTGAGCCATCCACTCTTAGGAAGGGTCTTGTATGACTTGGAAGTTTGCATCCAACAATCCTAAACTCCAGAGAAGCTCAGGCTTCCTGAACTTGGCCAGATCTTTCCACCTCAGTTTGTCTGCCAAGAGTGACTCTTGCATGTTGCAGAGGATTCTGGGGTATGTGCTAGAGCAGTGGTGGCGAACCTATGGCACGGGTGCCAGAGATGGCACTCAGCGCCCTCTCTGTGGGCACGCGTGCCATCGCCCCAGCCAGGCCCAGACCATCATTAAAGTGTCGAATTCTCTGCCAAATAATTTTAAGTAAATGAAAGCATTTGGGATTGCTTTCCTTACTATGTTTGGATCATCTTAAGTTAATGTATGGGTTGTTTTTTCTAAAGTAAAACCTCGGTATTCAGGTTAAATTGCCGTGTTGGCACTTTGCGATAGATAAGTGGGTTTTGGGTCGCAGTTTGGGCACTCGGTCTCTAAAAGGTTCGCCATCACTGTGCTAGAGTGTTCTCTCGGTCCGGAAGTCGTGTGGGTGAATCCATCCAGGCTTTGTTGATAGCGTGTGCAAATTGAGAGCAGGCCCTGGGACTTGCCCCGGTAATAACCCGGTGTTGTAGAGAAGTCAGGAAGGACAGGCAAGCCGTGGGTCTTGTTGCCGAACTGCTACTGCAAAGATGGGGGGAGCACAGTATGAAAACCACTAAATGGGCTGGTCACGGCAGGGCGTGGGAAGGCTGTTCTTATTTTGTCATGGTTGCAGCTTTTATCAGTATCCTCATAACAAGAATCTTTAGTCCATATATATTTATTAGTAACGATTTTTTTAAGTGCTTTTGGATTTAGACATAATAATAATAATAATAATAATACCATTGACATACCAGACAGTGGGCTGGATTCAACCAGTTTTTCCTCTGGTGAAAAAGGAAGGAGGGGAGTTTCCTCCTTTTTAATTTTTAATATATTTTTTGCGTGTGTGTGTGTACCCGTGCCTGGAAGTCATGGCGACCTCTGGTGACTCCTACTGGGGCACGGAGGATGTTCAGAGCCTGCCTCTGCCTCCCAACCCTGGTATTCTCTGGAGGTCTCCCATCCAAGTGCTTGCCAGGGTCAGCCCTGCTTAACTTCTGAGATCTGATGAGACTGCGCTTGCCTGGGTTATCCAGGTCAGGGTGGTGGTGCGGTGTCCCCTTTTGACCACCAGAAACGTCTGTCCTGGGAGGGTTATACGGCTTGTGTGGTTCTGGTTTTAACCTTCAAGACCCTTAGCGGTCAGGGACCTGCATATCTTCAGGACTGCCTCTCCCAGTATGCCCCTGGAAGAGCGTGCTCAGGAAAGAAGAGCTTCCTGGTGGTCCCTGACCCGAGAGAAGTCCGGCTGTCCTCGACCAGGGCCAGGGCCTTTTCAGCCCTGGCCCCCGCCTGGTGGAACACACTGCTGGAAGACAGCAGGGCACGCAAGGCAGAGATGTTCTGCCGGGCCTTCGGTTGAGGACAGCGACGGGGGTGTCCTTTGGCACTCTCACACAGGTCCCCATCCCTCATAACCCCTTCCTGTAGGGAGTTTGGGAAGACGGAATCCTTTCTGCCATCTTGTATATGCTGTTTTATGTATTGGTATTTATTGGGCTGTTTTAATTTAGTTTTAATCTGAGATTTGTTTATTATTTTGTTGTAAGCCGCCCTGAGCCCTACTTGTAGGGAAGGGTGGCCTAGCAAATCTAATTTAATAAGTAAGTAAATAAAAAGCTGTGTGGTACAGCAGAGAGCGCAGGGAGGGGAGTTGTTCGAGATGGAGTGCAAAAGCTGCCTGGATGCAGCCCAGGTATCCAGTAGTGAGGATCCAGGTGCAGTGTTTTTGGCTTGGCAGGTACAGGCTTGAAAGTGACTCCCAAGCGATCCTGTGAATCCCCTTTGTTTAGCTCTGTAGAGTGGTCACATGGACACATGAGACTGCCTTATACTGAATCAGGCAGAGGTCTTTCACACCCCGTACTGCCTTGTCCTTTTAACTGGAGATACCGGGGGTTGAACCTGGGACTTCCTGCGTGCCAAGCAGATGCTCTACCACGGAACCACAGCCCACTCTTGTTGTCTCCCACTGTTGTGGTCTGGACTGCTACAGCCCAGTTTTGAGCTTTTTCAGTGGCTGCACTGTTGTTGCACAGCCGTCTTTCCGTATATGTTTAATGGGTCTCTGCCCTCTTCCCCCACCTCAGGATACTGGCAGAACTTTTTAGCAATGCCTTCAAGGGTATTTAGTGGACCTCGTGTGCTTTGAGTTTGACATAGCTAGCAAGTTGGTTATATATGGTCGACTTTGTGTAGTTTGTTATGATCTGTGCTGTGTGTGGTGGAGGGGTTAAGAGCAGTGTTCCCTCTAAGCTGAGTTAGTGTGAGCTAGCTCACAGTTTTTTAGCCTCTAGCTCACAAATTTTTGTCTTAGCTCAGGAAGAACAGCTCCAAAGCAAACTGATTTATGCAGTTGCCAAATCGCTCACTCACAACTTTAATGCCAGCAGCTCACAAAGTAGGATTTTTGCTCACAAGACTCCACACTTTAGAGGGAACATTGGTTAAGAGCAGCGGATTCTAATCTGGAGAACCGGGTTTGATTCCCCACTTCTCCCCATGTAGCCAGCTGGGTGACCTTGGGTCAGTCACAGAGCAGTTCTCTCGGAGCTCTCTCAGCCCCACCTACCTCACAGGGGGTCTGTTGTGGGGAGAGGAAGGGAAGGAGATTGTAAGCCGCTCTGAGATTCTGAGTGAAGGACGGGATTATAAATGCAGCTCCTCCTCCTTCCTGCCCCCGCAGACTTGTTGTCAGTGAATGCCAGCGCGCCTACCGTCAGCTGTGGGCAGATTTTGCCCCTACCAAAATGTGTGTCATTCATTCATTCATTTAGATGGTTTTCAGGAGGGTAGCCCTTGTTGGCTTGCAGTAGCACCTTCGAGACCAATGTCACTTTTGGGGTTTGAGCTTTTGAGCGTCAGAGCTCCCTTCGTCAGACATGAAGGGAGGTCAGACTCTTAAAAGCTTATACTCCCCAAATCTCCTCCTTCTCGAAGGTGTTACTGCGCTTGTATCCAGCTGTCATTCCTTTAGATGAGGGGGAAATAAAGGGGTGGGCCACAGAGGTGGGCTTTATGCAGGTTCTGTCACCCCAACTACTGAGAATCAAATCCGTTCCTACCTGGCACGGCACTGTTCCTTGTTCTGGGTTGCATCTCTCAGTCTCGTGCCGGAGTTTTTGCCGGCTGGTACAGAATGTGGGTAGCTTTGGCTTTTTTTACACGCCCTCAGAGGCACCCTTGCCTTTTAAATTTCTCTGCAAACAACACTTCAGGACACAGACCTGAGCCTCTTTGATCTGATCGGGATCGAGAACAATATGACCCGGTACGAGTCACAGGTGCTGCCAAAGCAGAAGGTCACCCGGAAGCTCATCGAAGAAATCTACACCTCTCCTCCACCTCCCCCAAGACCCAATCCGGTAAAGCTGAAGCCTAGCAGGTACGTAGCGCTGTGGGGGACAGGACGGGACGGACAACAACAACACAAGACAACGCAAGATCTTTTTGTTCCATTTCACTAGCAGTTGAGAAACGAAATGCAGTGCTCACTTGGGCAGCGCATATAACTAAAATTGGAATGATACAGAGAAGAGGAAGGGAAACACAGTTTTTGCTGCTGCTTTTAATCATATGCACACCCCTGCAGTCTAAAACAGAATAGTCCAGACACAAGTTGATCAGTGCAGTGGGAATGAGACCTGAAGGAAAGCTGTCCCCTTGTTTTGATTCATGCCTCACGTCCCCCTCCCCACTCTAGGAAAATTTAGTTGGTAAACTCCTTAGGACAATGACTTATACTTTTGAGAGGTTACCTAACACCCCGTGTGCATTGATGGTGGTGTGTACATAAGCTGCAGCAAAAAAGAAAAGAAATAATTAGTTGGCCAAACTCTGGTTTGGTTCAGACATTGTAGGGCCCGCTCACTGAACTGATTTGGTCATCAGTTCATTGCTCATGTGCTTCTCTCATGCAAGTTCATGGGCACCTTTTCCCTGACTTTTGTGGTATGAGATAACCACTATCCATTTCAGGCAAATTATACCTATCAATAATCAGAAATTGACTCCATGCCGGGGTTTTTAAGCCTGGAAGAGACTTGATAAACAATGGTTTGGCGGTTGGGCATTGTGCCAGGGTTGCGGGGTATGTTTATGTCACCATACCTGTATTTACTGTTCAGTTCTGGGAAATATTTCCACCATTCACCTCTGAACTTGAAAATGTAACACGAGATTTATAACCAGTTTTGATTTTTTTTTTTTGGACTTGCATTCTCTTATTGTCTCTGAAATTTTTTGGGGGGGATAATTAATATAATGCCTCTAACTTTATCAGATTATTCCAACCGGTTCAGTATGGACAGAAGCCCGAAGGCAGGATTGCAGCGTTTCCAAGCACTCAAGTGCAACGTTCGGCAACCACGGCAACGGTGGCTCAGCAGGGACAAGTGCGAGGAAGGTCACCCGTCGCTACGGTGTCTGCGAATCAAGGTAATAAAGGTATTGCAATTCTTGTTCTCTCCTGTCTGTGTGTGCCGTACACTAGCCTCTTAAAATTTAAAAATCTCCTCCCAATTTATGGCCACTTCTTTCAACCAGCTTGGCACGTTGAGACTGAGGGTTGCATTGGATGAATGGAAAAGTTCAGTATATTGCAGCTTGACAGTTTTGCGTCCCTCCACGCCCAGCTGGTACTCACGTGCACAAGGCAATCGTACAGCAGACCAAAACGGGGTGGCTGTTTGCTGTTGGTAAAGGTTGATTGAGTTTAACAGCCGGGCACACCGTAAAGAGTTCAGAAGCCCAGCTCCACTGCCCTCCACAGGGGTCCAGCCGACCCACATTCTGAATGTACGGATTTGGCCATCTGAATGGGCCCTTAGTGGTCTAGATTTGCATACAGCCTCCCTGAGGAGAGCTTGTCCTGACCCCACCATGTTGATTCTGTTTTGGTGTCTCGGCTGGGCCAGGGGACAGAGGGCTGTTTTTCCTCCCATTCCCCGGGTCATCGTAGGCCTGCGTGAGCGAGTGTCTATCTGGACTGACAGGACAGTGCCATTCATGATTTATGGATCCCCGTTTGGGAACTCTGCTTCCAGGACCTTCCCATTTAACTCCAAGGTCTTGGTGAACTGCCGTATGGGAATGATTCTCTTGAGACTATATGAGTTGATGACAGGGCTAGGGAATCAGACGTCTGAATGCCTCTCCACAGCAAAACCGCCATGTGTGGAAAGCCAAGTGCTCCAGCCTAACCTTTTTGCCGATGAGGTGTGTGAGAAGATAGCTTGATGTCGAACCAGTGGAGCAATTAAGCAGTTTCTCACCTGCGTGCCCCCTGGGAGGACTGTACCACGGGCCCTTCCCTAAGTGTTTGTTCTGAAAGTGAGCAGCCTATGGGAAGCTGCTGTGCACACCCTGTGCATCATCAGTCCATTCTGACCTACAGCAGCTCTCAGGCAGGAAAGAAGATCTTTTCTCAGTACCTGTTACTTGGATCCTTTCACTGAGTCTGGGATCTTCTTGGTAACAACCTTGTATTTTACTGTTGTGCCGTGGCCTGTCACTCATTTTGGTTTGATTCGAGTCTAGTAGCCGCTTAGCGGCCAAGAAGAGTAATTAACACGTGGAATTTACGGCCGCAGGAAGTGGTGGCAGCTACAAGCATAGACAAGAGATTGGAGAAACATCTGGAGCAGAGGTCCCTCCGTGGCTATTAGCCACAAGGTGTAGACGGAGCACTCTGTCTGGGGCAGTGGTACTCTGTCTTCTTGGTGCTGGGGGGGCACGAGAGGGAGGGGCTTTTGGAGTTCTGGCCCCACTGGTGCACCTCCTGACGGCAGCTGGGTTTTGGCCACCGTGCGACACAGAGCGTTGGACTGGATGGGCCATTGGCGTCATCCAACATGGCTTCTCTTCTGTTCGTAAGAGTTTCAGGGTATAAGCGTTCAAGAACCAAAACTCCCTTTGTCAGACACGAGTGGCTGACGAAGGGAGAGCTTTGATTCATGAAAGCTAATACCCTGTTGGTCTTTACGGTGCTCCCGGACTTGAATCTAACTATCCTACCGCAGACCAGCACAAGCTACCCTCTGAAACGACTGTTTTGGTTTGTCTCGGTAGTGCCAGGTGTGGGAGGGTGGGGCGGAGAGTACAATGTCTGAGGGTGTCTCTCGGCATCCCTGCTGAGCTGTCTGATGCCAGCTGTTGGGAGCTCCCACCTTCTAGAACACTAACGGCTTTGGCACCCAAACTAAGAGCGAGGGCATGTGTGTATCCACCGCCACAGCGGGACTCCCCATTCTGTGTGTGACGCGCCGAACAGGCTAGTTGGTGCCCCACGGAGTAACCCACGGCACGGTCTGTATTTAGCTCCTGATTTGGGGGATGTGTGTGAATATAAAGTTTTGCAGGGGATTCATGCTTCTAACTTGCCAAAAAAAATTAAACGATTACCAGCAATCCAGTGATATGTAAGCTCCAACCCGGGACCAGGTCTAACAGCTTCCACCACCCAACCTTATCGATTACAGCCGCCGCCGCACCCCAGTTTCAGACCTCTCAGGCTTCCGCCAGTGCTCCAAGACCGCAGGCAGCAGCAGCGACCTTCGCCACGGCAGCTAGCCCGGCCCATCCAGCCAAACCGCGGGCCCAGACCGCCGTGCAGGCCTTACAGCTAGGCCAGGCCCCCTCCACACACACCATCCAACAGAGTGTGCTGCCTCAGAGGCTGGTATTGACCTCTCAGGCCCAGGCACGGTTGCCCAGTAAGTGCCACCGCCGCCACCACCCCCCAAACCTCCCTTCCAGGTTTCTCCCGCCTCTCTGGTTTTTTTTTTTTAAACTTCCCTGAGGTTAAGTTACGAGGCACCCTAAAAATGTGTACAGAACAATTTGTCGTTGTCTCTCCCCCTCCTCTTCCTTCTCTCCCCCCCCATAGCTAGCAGTCCAGTGGTGCCTTCTGACACACTCCACAGCGGGACTCCCCATTCTGTGTGTGACGCGCCGAACAGGCTAGTTGGTGCCCCACGGAGTAACCCACGGCACGGTCTGTATTTAGCTCCTGATTTGGGGGATGTGTGTGAATATAAAGTTTTGCAGGGGATTCATGCTTCTAACTTGCCAAAAAAAATTAAACGATTACCAGCAATCCAGTGATATGTAAGCTCCAACCCGGGACCAGGTCTAACAGCTTCCACCACCCAACCTTATCGATTACAGCCGCCGCCGCACCCCAGTTTCAGACCTCTCAGGCTTCCGCCAGTGCTCCAAGACCGCAGGCAGCAGCAGCGACCTTCGCCACGGCAGCTAGCCCGGCCCATCCAGCCAAACCGCGGGCCCAGACCGCCGTGCAGGCCTTACAGCTAGGCCAGGCCCCCTCCACACACACCATCCAACAGAGTGTGCTGCCTCAGAGGCTGGTATTGACCTCTCAGGCCCAGGCACGGTTGCCCAGTAAGTGCCACCGCCGCCACCACCCCCCAAACCTCCCTTCCAGGTTTCTCCCGCCTCTCTGGTTTTTTTTTTTTAAACTTCCCTGAGGTTAAGTTACGAGGCACCCTAAAAATGTGTACAGAACAATTTGTCGTTGTCTCTCCCCCTCCTCTTCCCGTTCTCCACCCGCCCCCCGCCCCACCTCCAACCGACTCTTCCGAGTAGCTTGCTCGCCATTCACGTTGCTTTATTGCACCGAGTCTTAAAATTCGGATCAGAGAACAATGGAAATTTGCTGTGGACATACATTAGCGGTGTCAACTTAATCTCCTTGTTTCTGCATGTCTTCCTCTGCTGGCCGAACGTCCTCTGGACCCGGAAACTTTATACTTTTAAAGATCTTGTCCTAATTTTATACACTTCTCCCCTCCTCCTTTTTCTTTCTTGCTTCCCCTCCCCCCAAAAAACCACTAACCTCCATCCTGCTAAGATGTCCTCTAGACTTTCTCAGAGACGAGTTGTGACGGTCAGGCAGAGAGGGGTGAGCGGTCCCCACAGGTGGCTTTGCTTCTGGCTCATACGCGCCCTGCCTATCAGCATGTCTAGAGAATCTCCAGCACTGATGTACTAATGTTTTAATTCCTTGAGGGGGGTGATGAAGCTGCCTTCGCAAAAGCGAAACATCTCCTAAGCTTGGGAGACGTTTTCTCTGGAAGCTTAGATCAGTGTATCAAAGCACAGAGCAGTCATTCAAATTGAAAACATACGGCTGATGTTTTTCAAGTTGCCTCTTTACATGTACAGGTCTGCAAGAGGTAAAGCGAAATCCGATTGTCGCATTTGGGAAAGCCATCGCAAAGTGCTTTCAGTGGAAGTTCTGGGTTTTTTATTTTCTCTTTTTCTGTCCTGTCCTAGCAAATCTATCATGATCTGGAGTTGCTATTTTTCCCCCTTAAAAAAATGCTGCTTACAAGCAGGAAATCACACGTGACCTAATGTCCTGGCCCCACTGGTGGACCTCCTGATGGCACCTGGTATTTTTGGCCACTGTGTGACAGAGTGTTGGACTGGATGGGCCATTGGCTTGATCCAACATTGGCTTCTCTTATGTTCTTGCTTCAGTTGCAAGTAACTAAACTCAGCATTCCCATTGGCACCCTTCAAGCTTTTGAGCCCCTGTAAAACTCTCCAGCGGGTCCTGTGTTGCTTTTGAAAAGGCAGTCAAGGTTGACCTTAACGACTTTCTGCTCTCTTGGTTTCCACAAAGTGTCACATGAGTGTTGCCAGGTAGCTCTTGCCGCGCATAAAAATGGACAACTAACTTCTTTCCCCTCCCCTTCTTATCTGAAACGTTTTTCGTCTTGACGAACCAAAACCCATTTTTGTTGGTTGTTGCTGTTGGATAAAGCTGGTACCTGTGTAATTTTTATATGACACTTTTTTCCTCTGTACTACATGTTCCTTTCTGCATGGGGTGGGGTGGGGACGATTTCCAGCATCGGTTGTACTAACCCAAAATGAGAAGGTGGGGGGAGGATGCCAGCTGCATCTGGAAGACGGACCCTGAACGCGTGCTTCTGTCCTTCCCCTGCAGGCGGCGAAGTGGTGAAAATAGCCCAGCTGGCTTCCATTGCAGGGGCCCAGGGCAGGATTGCACAGCCTGAGACTCCCGTGACGTTGCAGTTCCAAGGGAACAAATTCACTTTATCTCACAGTCAGCTGCGTCAGCTCACAGCGGGACAGCCTCTGCAGCTGCAAGGTAACGCACATCTCCTTCCTCTTCCCCGGACGTTATCGTTCGCCGTCTTTCCCTCCCTCTGATTTTTATCGTGCTCTTCCTTGCAAGAGCCGTGTGAGGTAGGGTGAGCTGCAAGAGCTCACCCGGGGAACTTCAGGGTTGAGTGGGGATTTGAACCCGGGTTGTCGGCAGGGGCAAGAGTTCTGACTGCGGACTGACTTCCTGGCTTGCAGCCCCGCTAAGTTTAGAACTGAGGTGACGGCAGAAACCTCGAGCTGAAGCTGGTCTTGCTTCCTGTGTTGTTCATCCGCATGAGCTTCCCAGCATATCGCAATATGACAATATGACAAAAATATGTATTCTACCATTGTCAGTTTGGTGCAGTGGTTAAGTGCACGGACTCTAATCTGGGAGAACTGGGTTTGATTCCCCACTCCTCCACTTGCACCTGCTGGATGACCTTGGGCAAGCTGTAGTTCTGATAAGAGCTGTTCTTGAAAAAGAGCTGTTTCTGTCAGAGCTCTCTCAGCCCCACCCGCCTCACAGGGTGCCTGTTGTGGGGAAGGGAAGGGAGAGGAGATTGTAAGCCGCTCTGAGACTCCCTTGGGTAGTGAAGGGCGGGGGAGAAATCCAACCTCCTCCTCCTACCTGGGATTTCCTGTTGTCATGCTTAAGATTTCCCACCTCTTTCATTATTATTGTTGTTTGCACTGTCTTATGGCTCTTAAATTCTAGTCCTCCTGTGTTATTCATTGGAGGCTCTGCTGTCTGATTGAACCAGGGCCGTAGCTAACCCCTTCCTTGGGGGGGGGGGGGGCTGGGAAAAGTGGGAGGGCCAGGGTGTGTGCGTGCGTGCGCCCCACACACATCACCCGGGCACGTGCCCCGCGTTGGCAATAAAGCTAGGAGCCTGCTAAGCACATTTTACTCTCCTTGTAATCACAAAGCAGAATTTTACTCTCCATGTAATTCACAAAGCACAATCTTCTCTTGCACTCACCTAGCACAGCCAAAACCACGTGCGTCTCCGCCCCCTCCCCACCTCAAGGAGGGATCTCCAGCCCACAAAGCCGCCAGTCTCAGGGAAACAGCATTCACACGAAACGTGTGACCAGAGGAGTCGAGGCACAGGCTCGCCCAACTTTGCAAACGGGTCGCCCAATTTTGCAAACGCGTCAAATCCCATCCCGCAGTCATTGGAACAAAAAGAGACCACAGGAGTGTTTCTAATGGAATGAGAGGCTTTGGTTTGACCGCCGTGCTGAAAGGACGCCGCTCCAAACCACTCGGGCGGCCATCTGCAAGGGGCCGTGGTGCGCTGCGAAACCCAGACTGAAAGCGCGTTCCTCTGCACGTGAGTGGAAGCGCCCCCCGCCCCGAGGCTTCTCCTTACCGCTTGGGATAGAATGCAAAACAGGACGCCCAGCCCTTCCTCACAGATACTCCTTCCCTGCCCGGGGCGCGGGGAGGGGGGGGAGAGTCGCCCCCGCCTCACCTCACGCTGTTCCGTGAGAG
>NW_015170981.1:177402-179653 GCF_001447785.1 Gekko japonicus | reverse complement strand
CAGCAGCGCTCAGCAGCCCCCTGAAGTCCCACACAGCGATGCCGGCTCCCGCATGGATGGAGAGTCGCGGTGAGCCCTGCTGCAATGTTGAGAAGCAAGGCGGGGGTTTTAGGAAGCGCCAGCCAGCCGCCCTCAGACTAGAAGCGCCGCCGCTCTGGGGGAGAGAGGCTCAGAGGGGGACCGCGCCGTCCGGACTTGCTGGCTTCCAGCGCGGAGTCCCGACTCCCCTCCGACAGGCCGGCGCCTCCCCTCCCTCCCGCGAGGCCATGGGGGGGAGCAGAGGGTCAGGGGAGGGGGCCCGCAAACCGCGCAAGGGGGCCGGGCCCCCAGGGCCCCACGCGGCCTACGGGCCTGGATTGAACTGTTTTTAAACTTGGTAGTCCACCTTGAATCTTGGTGGGGAAGGTGGGCTATGAATAAATTGTCCTGGCAAGTCATGCAAATCGAATGGCAGGTGTAGTGCCGTGGCTAAGAGGCTGGGTTTTCTATGGGGAAGTCCCTGGTTCAGATCAGCCCATCACCGGTCCCCAGGTGGCCTTCAGCAAGCTGTTCTCCCTTTGTCTCTGCCTCCCCCCCACCTCCTTCTACAACATAGTCAGGGATGATAATGTTGGGCTACTCCATAGGATTGTCGTAAGGCAGGGGCGTCAAACATATGGCCCGCGGGCCAGAACTGGCCCATCCAGGTCTCTTATCTGGCCCACGAGCAACTGGTTATTACCCTTATTGCTAGAGGACAGAGGCTGCGCATTATGTCCCTGTATAGTATCCCAGTGCTGATGAGTGATGGGAGGTGGAAGTGGGAGGGAGGGTATCAGGGAGATACTTCAAGGAAATACTGTAAGAGTGTGAATGTCTAAGGCATGTTTGTATTTTGAGTAGAAGATAATGTCATTACTTGGATTTGCCTCTGCCCTTTATAAAGTTTATGTCTCCTGTACCTGGCATTACATTCTATGGCCCATGGCTTGGCCCAACAAAGGTCAGATCCAGCCCTTGTAACAAATGAGTTTGACATCTCTGTGTAACGGCAGCAGCAAGAGAACAGATTCCAGAAGGCCTTGAACACTTGAATGCACCATACAAATGTTTACTGTTGGGATTATTATTACCACCACCAGGCTTCAAGGATGGAAATCTGACAACTTTTCCTTATCTCTAAGTGACATTTCTGTCGTGACGATAAACGAGATCCATACTGTTTAAGCTATGCTATTTTTGAAAGTTGTTTCTCCACAAGGTCTGTTTCTTTATCATGGGGAAATATTTTATCTCCTCCCCTCCCCCCCCCCCCCCCCCCCCCCCCCCCGGATAAAGAATTCAGGCTTCCTTTACTCCTGGCAGAAAATCTTGCATTTATAAGCATAGTCAGTAAATCAATACTGCGCTGTAGCACTGAAGATCAAATGCTGTTGGAATATAGGAAAATAACAGTTTTGGCTGCAGTTTAAGCAGCTTATCGTAAATGGCCTGAATAAATTAATTGATAAGTACCAGTAAGGGTGCAGAAATCAATCTGAAGTCGCTGTGACTACAAGTTTTCCTGCTTTTTCCTTCCCCCTCCCCCAATTATATAAGAATGCAAAATTTAAAAAACCAAGAAAGGGGTTTGTGGGTGTTTGCAATATTTGAATGTAGTAAAGAATTCTCCCACTCAATTTACACTGATGGGCAGTAGGTTCAAGACAGACAAAAGGAAATACTACTTTACACAGAGAATGATTAAATTGTGGGATCCAGTGCCGGACGATTTAGTGATGGCCACAGGAATGAACAGCTTTAAAGGGGGATTAGATAGATTCATGGACTATAGCTCTATCCGTCACTACCGAGGGGAAGGCCTTGGCCTCTGTGCCCTGTTAGCCTTCCAGAGGAACTGGTTGGCCACTGTGTGGGACAGGATGCTGGTCTGATCCAGCAGGGCTCTTCTTATGTTCCACAATTCACAGGCAGCGTCCTGCAGATTGTTTCCGCTCCTGGGCAGCAGTATGTGCGTCCTCAGGCTCCGGTTGTGATGCAGACAGTGTCTCAAGCCGGAACCATACAAAATGCTCTGAACGCTTTGGGAAATCAGCATCAAGCCAGCTTGCCGACTTCAGCAATGACCCCTCAAAGTAAGAGCTCCCCCCCCCCCCAGCCCAGTAAATCTATCCCTTGGACATTTTTTTTAGATAGCCGTTGGAAGCTATCTGCATATGGTGGGTTGGATCCAGCAGTAATTTCCATTGGGTTTTTTTTGTATCGGAGGAAT
>NW_015170981.1:149301-177294 GCF_001447785.1 Gekko japonicus | reverse complement strand
GGGGGCTGGAGAAAGTGTCCATCCCTCCCGTCCATCAGCATAAACCAGGTGGTGTGTCCCAGGAAGTCCAGGGTGGCAGACTCTCGTTCCTCGGAGGGGCTGAAGCAGACCCCCTGAAGCAGTAGTTTGCAGTGCCTTTGGGTAAGTGATTCTTTGAAACAGGCGTAAACACTTGCCTTATCCTTAAGTGTGTGTTCCAGGTAGAACAGTGGGAACTAATTTACCATCGGGGGACTCCACTTCTGCTTTGAAGCCTGGCCTTCTCCATGGAGGACATTCACAGGTACGTCTGTCTCGTTGTAGAAACTCCCTTGTCAGATGAAGATTTCTTCCCTTTCAACTCTGGGGATGGCAGTGGAGGGGGGCGAGGACGCACACTCTTCTTTTTTGCCTGGGTGGATATATATCGTACTTGAGTCACATTTTGAGAAGCCCAGAGTTACTGGGAAAGTCTTAAGGCAGCAGGAGAAGAGGGAGACCCAACATGAGATCGATTGACTCAGTTGAGGAAGCCACGGCCCTCGGTTTGCAAGACCTGAGCAAGGCTATTGATGATAGGACGTTTTGGAGGTCATTAATTCATAGGGTTGCCAGAAGTCTGAAAAGACTTGATAGGACTTCTCTCTCTGTCTCTCTGTCTCCCTGTCTGACTGTCTGTCTTTGTCTCTCTCTCTCTCTCTCTCTCCCTCTCTGTCTCTGTCTCTCTCTCTCTGTCTGTCTGTCTCTCTCTCTCTCACACACACACACACAAAATGGGGGAGAGAGAGAACTGGAAAAAGTAGTGGCAAAATGTTGGCTGCTTTTGTACAAAAAAGAAAAGAAAGAATGGCTTTTTAAAAGTCTGCACAGTGCCCCGACCTGGATAGCCCAGGCAAGCCCGATCTCGTCAGATCTTGGGAGCGAAGCAGGGTCGACTCTGGAAAATACTTGGATGGGAGACCTCCTTGGAATACCAGAGGTGAGAGGCGAGGGCAGGCTTTCTTCAGCCACCTCCAGGCCCCCAGTAGGGATCAGTCACTAGAGGTCAACATGGCTTCCAGGTGCATGCACACTCACATGCACACACGCGCACCCACACATGCCAGTTCAGTTTCCAGTGCCCAGTCAGTAGCCCTGTTGGCGAAACGCTTCACCTGGACCCACTCATTTTCTAAAAAAATATTTGGCGGGCACCGTTAAAAGTGTCAGCGGGCACCCGTGTTGGGGACCCCTGACTTAACCCGTGAAAGCAAAAGAACAAGAGAGGGTTACACAGCAAAAAGCAGAATACTAGATTAGGCTGTGTAAAAAAAGACGCTACAGCTATATCTAACAATAATACAATAATCAATCCGTAATTACAAACTACTGGTAATTGTAAGAGACATATCAATAAGCATAGTATAATGCAAATACATTCAGGCACATATAGTCAAGCCCAGGTAAATCATATAGATACAAATGCAGTAAAACGTTTTCAAGATACAATTCAGGCACATGTCTGCTGGTGCTGCCTCTGAAAGAAATCATGTCCAGCACCAACAGACAATCGTTTTGAAAGTGATTTCTTTCTAAGTATTAGGACTGGTTGCCCGTTTGTGGAGGTTGTTCGCTTGATATTTTTTGAGGAAGAACTACGAAATGAAGTTACTAATATCCGGATCCTTCGTTTTGAAGACTTCGTATTGCATTTGTATTCATATGATTTACCTGAACTTCTATATGTGCCTGAATTGTATCTTGAAGACTTTTTATTGTACTATGCTTATTGATATGTTTCTTACAATTACCAGTAGTTTGTAATGACAGATTGTATTGTATTATCATCATACATAGCTGCAGCATCTTTTTTTACACAGCCTAATCTAGTATTAACCTGTGAAAGCTCCACTCCGATCCGTAGGAGCAGTGCCGGAGCCCGGCGGCATCCGTCAAGTTCCCTGCAGATGTTGTGCTGGCAAATGATAGTTCTGGATTAAAGGGCCGTGAGAAGTTTTATTATATCTCCTTTTATTTTCAACATGTGTCTCTCCGGCGTTCTTTCTGGTGAAAGGAATCGTTTGAGGAGAAGAACAGGCTTCTGAAGGAGCGCCTAGACAGGCTGTTCTCTTGCAACGAACGTCGCTGCTCCAGGGCCCCCGTCTACGGCCGAGACCTCGTGGGGGCGTGTTCGGTGGCGGCCGACGGAAAGAGGGCTCCTCAGTTCTCCAGCGGAGTCAGCAAGTGGAGATGGTCCGGCTTTGCAAACTGCCGCCTGTCTCTGAATGCCTCCAGGGACTGCAACGATCCGCTGCGGGAGCTGGTGCAGACGCTGGAGCAGCAGCGGGGGTCCCTGACCGATGCGGTGAACAGGTGACTGTAACTTTCACTCGTGATTTGCATTTTGGAACAAGGACAGAGCTTTCAGGGCCGCCCCATCATCATCCTCCTCATTCCTGGAAGGGGCGATCTCAGCGTGGGCCGGCAGCTTCCCCGTTTCCCATCCTGTCGGCTCCGCAGAAGGTTCCTCCTCTTTCTCCGAAGTGCATCTCTTTCCTTTGCCTTCTCAGCCTCTCCTTGCCGTTTCCTTTGCTGTCCCTCTTCTGTGTAAGAGCCGTGGACCGCTTCAGGAGGGACCCTTGGGCACGGAGAGCCGAAACCGCGCTCCACCCCCCCGCTCCCACTGCCGAGGGAGAGCAGGGCCCGGGAAGCTGGTCCACTGCAAGTGGAGCGAGGGTCTCTCACATGCCGCTTTCCCCCGGGGGTGGGTGGGGAGTGGGGGTAATGCCGATGCCTTCTGCAAAGTCGACATGAACCTTGAGTAAGGTAAAGCGTGCCTTCAGGTCACAGCCGATCCCTGGTGCGACCCCTTGAAGCGCCACCTCTTGGGGTTTTCCGGGCATGAGGCATTCAGAGGTGGTTGACCCTTGTCTTCCTCTGCACGGCAGCTCCTGCCTTCCTTGGCGGCCCCCCCACCCCCCAAAGTGCTGACCATGTTTACCTTCCAAGCTCTGACGAGATTGGGGCAGCCTGAGCGACTGGGGCTGCAACATGGATTCTGGGACCCCTTGCAATTTCACAGGGGTGCTCTCCCCAGTCCTACGCCCCGCCTGCCTCCAGCTGCTCTTCCTTCCATCTAGGAAGTTTAGGAGATGTGTAGAGGTGGACTGGGTCTCGAAGCTGCCAGCCATCAGGTCCTGCTTTGTGGACCACCGAACCTCCTGGGCGTGGCCTTTTTTGGGTTCCCCCCCCCCATATGTGCACGTGTGCGCGCGAGTGTTTGTGCACTTGGAAGTCATAGTGACCTCTGGTGACTGACCCTTACTGGAGAGGTGGCCGAATAAAGCCTGCCCCTGCCTCCCAACTGCTGGTATTCCTTGGAGGTCTCCCATCCAAGTACTTGCCAGGGGTCGGCCCTGCTTAGCTCCCGAGATCTGACGAGATCGGGCTGGCCTGGGCTATCCAAGTCAGGGCTGGGCACGACCTTTCTGAAGTGCTTGCAATGTTTCTTTACTTTCTTCCCCCCCAGGGGGCTCTGCGTGCTGCCAGCAGCCGTGGCTGCCCCTCCCTCTTTGCACGTGGCAAAGCTCCCCGCTTTGTACAGCCACCGAATGAAGCTCCTCAGGTGCCGTCTGAAAGAGGAGGTCTCTCCTTACATGCATCAGCTGCAGCAGATCACCGTTCCCCAGTTGCTTCAGTTTCCTGACCTCCGGCTGGTTCAGTGCGATGCAGGTAGTGAAGAACCTCCCCACCCCACCCCAGGCCCAGGTCCGGGAGGCCTGTCCCGCGTTGAACGCCCCCCTGAGAAGGCGTTTCTGCTTCCTTCTTTCTGAAATGCAGGGAAGCTGGAAGCGCTGGCCATCTTGCTTCAGAAGCTGAAGCTGGAAGGGCGTCGGGTGCTGATCTTGTCTCAGATGATCCTCATGTTGGACATCCTGGAGCTCTTCTTGAATTTCCATTTTCTCACCTATGTCAGGATCGATGAATACGCCAATCAGGAAGAACGCCAGGTAAGCCCAGCTAGGAGAGGTGCGTCTCTCCCGTACTCCAGTAAGAACAGGTGCTCCTCCTTCGCACGGCTTTGCTCTGATCCAGTATCCTGAAGTTTCTGCCGCATACACAGAGCAGTGCTCGAAACCGGGCCTGAGGATACTCCGTACACAAAAGAGGATCTGGGTAGCCCCTCTTTGCACAAAGCTGTGTCTTCTGCAGTAGAATGCTTTGGATTGTTTCACTTGCGCTGTTGCACATATTTAGTTGTTTTCTTATGTGCATAAAGTGCCGTCGAGTCGCAGCTGACTGGCAGCGACCCTGCAGGGTTTTCAAGGCAAGAGACAAGCAGAGGTGGTTTGCCGTAGCCTTACCTCTGCGTAGCAACCCTGGACTTCCTTGGTGGTCTCCCAGCCACTGTCCAGGGCTGACCCTGCTTCGCTTTGGAGATCTGATGAAGATTGGGCTGGCCTGGCCCATCCAGGTCAGGGGTGAATGAGATCCTTCCCCCCCCCCCAAAGAGCAGCATTTCAGTGTCCTGTTGAGTCGCTGAGTTTGTGGAAGAAGTTAAGTGGGGGAGCTCCAGGGAAAAGGAGACTCTTCAGTATTTATTTCTGCCTAAGTGGTGTTTCTCCCTCCCTGCCAAAGCACACCTGGCACTGACCTTAAGTGCCAAATGAAGCTTTTAAAAAATTCTTCTAAAATATTTCAGGAAACTCCTTTTTTCCCCTCATGGTGTCTCCACCCATCATTGCTCCTACACACCCACTTTCGTTACGCCATCAGGGTTTTAGAAAGTGGCGTGGGGTCTCTTAGGGTATTTTCAAGGTCACGATCCTCACTTTAATATTTCAGATACGCAGGACTTCCTGTGTATGCCATTGTGTGCGTGCAGCAATGTTCCCTCTAAGCTGTGGAGTCTTGTGAGCAAAAATTCTACCTTGTGAGCTACTGGCATTAAAGTTGTGAGCGAGGGATTAGACTACTGCATAAATTGGTTTGCTCTGGAGCCATCCTTCCTGAGCGAGGACAAAAATGTGTGAGCCACAGGCTAAAAAACTGTGAGCTAGCTCACACTAACTCAGGTTAGAGGGAACACTGGCGTGCAGAGTCACTGTTTTTATTGTGTTTAGTATTGTAGCGTCTCTTAAGTCATCATGAGCTGTAGATGACTTATATGGCAAAGCAAAGGTATATATATATTGGGTTGGATTCAGACTACCAGGAGAGTAGAACTTTCCTGCCTTCCCCAAGCCTACTGAGCACCACAAAACGTTGCTCCCGGGGAATTGGAGACCCTGAGGGACAACAGGGGGAAAGAGGGAATCAATGGAAATTGCCAGGTTGGTCTGGATCCAGCCCGTGTTCCCTCTAAACTGAGTTAGTGTGAGCTAGCTCACAGTTTTTTAGCCTCTGGCTCACACATTTTCGTCTTAGCTCAGGAAGGATTCGCTCGCTCACAACTTTAATGCCAGAAACTCATAAAGTAGAATTTTTGCTCATAGGACTCCACCACTTAGAGGGAGCATTGGATCCAGCCAAAGGCAAGTAAATATGCAGGTGCCTCCAGGGAGCTCTTCTGGCCCAGCCCACAGTTTGAAGAAAAAACGGGTGTGGGGGTGGGTGGGCTGCACCAAGGCAAAACGAAGAAAAAAGAAGCAAATTGGCACGGAGGGAAACGGAATGTTTCATAGTTAGGCAACTCCGACGCAGTTTGTATACAGCTTCGTTAGGGAATCTAATGAAATAATTTAAAAATAAAATATATTTAATACATAATTTAAAAAAAACACAGGGCATTTTCACAGAACACGTACAGAGTGCAACTCATAAGAAGTTGCTGAGAAAATCAAAGCAACATTAACTTTGCAATTCGGGCTTTGCTGTAGCCAAGTCTTACCGCAAGCATCAGTCATCAGCCACGCAGGGGGTCATTTTTCTAAATGAAGACTGTGTCATCGTCCAATCATTTGGTAGGAGCTAAACGCCATATAGTCCGTTCCGCTTTTACTTGACAGTTTTTGTCTCCCTACCCCCCTTCTGAACAAGGAACTGATGAAGATGTTCAACAGAGACAAGCGCATCTTCTGCGCCATCCTGTCCTCCCACAGTCGTTCCACGGGGGTCAACCTTGTCGAGGCCGACACCGTCGTGTTCTACGACAACGACTTAAATCCGGTGATGGATGCTAAGGCTCAGGAATGGTGCGATCGAATCGGCAGGTGCAAAGACATCCATATCTACAGGTGATGCTCATATTTTGCAAGATGCTGCTCTGTTTCCAAGGATGTTTTTGTACTGCTTTCTGGGGCTGGGGACCACTGTATGTTGGGAGTTATGTGGTGGGGGGGCGGGGATTACAGCTCCCTGCACTTTCTGTGGCTTCCAGAATGTGTACATAGGTGGTTGATGTGGCCAAACAGCAGTGGAGTTGTGGGAGCTGAGAGTAGAGAGTTTTTCGAAGTTGGAGTTGCATGTTGTGTCTGTTTGGGAAGTGTCCTTGGCCAGTTGTGTAGAACTTTGCAGCCCCTCGATTTGTGCTGCTTAATACAGGGCAAATCCATGAGGAAGCCTGTCATCATTCCAGAGCACTCAGTACCAAAAACAGTTCAGAACTTTATCAGAACAGAGGCAAGGCCCGGTCTGGGCCCTGCTAGGCCATAACCAGCAGCCAGCATAACAAGTGGAAAGTGAAATGAAAGCAAAGGCTTTTCTCGTAAGATCATATTAAAACAACCGTAGAATACAACAGGCCCGTGGCTACGGTGGGGCTTTTGGGGGCTCCGCCAAAGATTTCTTAAAGCCACAGCCCCACAAGAATTTCTCCTGTTAATGCTTTTTTCAATAATTTTAAAACACTTTTTAAAAGGCGTGCACTCCTTTAAGCAGAGCGGGGTGCTGTCGTTGACTAATTCCAGCACTGAGCCCTTGGGTTGGAGTAGGTGACCTCTAGGATCCCTTCTAACTCTGTGTCAAGAAACTAGTCTCCTTTAGGAGAGTTTTTCTGCCTAAGTGTTAGCTTTCTTGGCTATAGAAGTCTCCACCCCCACTTGCTGGCTTGTTATCAGACTTATTGCTTAGGCTGGCAGAAATGATTAACTTGCAGCAGCTGAGAACTGTCATCTAAAGTGGTTGACGGCTTGCAGTTTAGAGATCTATCCTGGTAACAGCTTCCCATTGGCTAAATGGCTTTCTGCACTGAGAACTTCAGCCCCACCAGAAAACAATTTGCCCCACAAGCCACAAAATCCTGGCTAGGGGCCTACAATACAAGGGAGCGTCACCAAATTCACAGTTCCTCATGGAGGTAGCTCAAGATGGGTAGCCGTGCTACTGGACTCTTGCTCTTTTCTACAGTTCCTCATGCTATAACAGCCTCTAGGCGACTGGAGCAGCCACCGATTGTGGTGGCATAATCCACGGCCTTGTTCCCACTTTCACTTCCTCTGTTTGACAAACGTTCATTCCGCTTGCTTGCTGCCTCGGGGCAGTGCCTGACTGTTTCTGGCAGCCGCAGAGGAATGAGACACCTGTGAGCAAGATGGTGGTCTCTTCCCGGTTTCTGCCTGCTGCCACTAGAAGCCAGGTGTTGCTGGAGGCTGAGGGGGTGGGCAGCAGAATAGAGCTAGCTAGGGCTGGATGGGGGCTCTCCATCAGCTCCCGCAACAGTTGTCAGAACTGTTGGCTCTGAGCAGTGTTCCCTCTAGGCTGAGTTAGTGTAAGCTAGCTCACAGTTTTTTAGCCCCCAGCTCACACATTTTTGCCTTAGCTCAGGAAGGATGGCTCCAGAGCAAACTAATTGATGCAGTGGCCAAATCGTTCGCTCGCAACTTTAATGCCAAGTAGAACTTTTGCTCACAGGACTCCACAGCTTAGAGGGAGCATTGCCTCTGAGTGACTTCAGCAACTTTCTGACCACATGGAGAGCTCTGTTTCGGACTCCCTTGTGAGCCAGTTCTTTGGCTAAGGGGCTACACTGAACGGGCGGGGGAGGTTGTAGAACAGGTAGTACCATATGAGGCTACAGCCGTGAGATCCCACTTTTGATCTCTTACCAAGGTTAACCCCTCCCTTAACACAAATACGTGTAAAGTGCCATGAAGCCACAGCTGACTTAGGTGATCCCATTGGGTTTTCAAGGCAAGAGACAAGCAGCGGTGGTTTGCCATTGCCTTCCTCTGCACAGTGACCCTGAACGGCCTTGGTGGTCTCCTGTCCATGCGTGGATGATCCACCTAATCTCTCCCTTATATATAATTGAATAAGACACAGAGTCACGCAGAGGAGAGAAAATGCACACCAACAGTGTTTCGACGGCTGAACTGTCCGTCAAAAGCTTCCCCGGCTTCCATTGGCCATGTCGCCTACGTCCCACCTCAGACGCAGCTTCACGCAGCGGAGAGAAAATGCACACCAAACGGTCTTTGGAAGCTTGCGCTGTCCGTCAGGAGCTTCCCCACCTTCCATTGGCCGTGTCGCCCAGCTGCCGCTCAAGGCTACTGCCCTGCCATGGGCTGAGAGGCGGGAGGCGAGCGCTGTGTCTGAGGGCGCGCTGGCAATGCACCCCACGCCGCGGCCCGATTTCCCTCTCCCACCCGCCCCACTTCGCCAACCCACCTGGACAGACGGAGGAGGCTTTCTTACGCCCCCCCCCCGTGCCGCTTCTCTTGCCCACCTGGGAAGCTGGATGGACGGAAGGGACTTCTGCGGCCCCTCCTGCCTCCCCCCCTTCTTCCTTCCTCTCTGTCTCTCTTCCTTTCTTTCCCCAGCTTTCTTTCCCCACCCACCCACTCACCCACCCTACCTGTCTAGGGACCCATTGTCTCCGTCCACAATGGGCTTTGCTCCCTAGTGAACTAATAATCCATGCACTGGCTTTTCTTAGCCGACATGAGCTGGTTAGCCTGGGCCATCCAAGTCAGGGCCTCACACAAAGAGAAAAATTACAAACGCAGTTCTAGGCCAGCTCATTGCCTCCTGTGCTGGTTTTCTTTTAGCAAATAGCTTTTGAGATAGGGGAACGTTAAAAAAACCAACCATTTCCTTCACCCAGCCTCTCAATGAGACGTTGCATTCTACCACCTCCCTTCTTCAAGGTGAGGCCAAGCCTCAGATGGAAGCCTTTACGTACAAAGGTGCTAGCCATAGTGATGATCTGTAAGGAGCCTTTAGAATGTACGTTCATGGCACCGTAAAATGTGCAGCACAGGTAATCCAGCAAGGCAGAGTGGAACTGCAGCTCATGACGTGGGTGAGAAGGTTGATATGTTCTAAATACCCTGCCAGTCCATGGTTCAAATGTGCATGATTCAGTAAGTTTCTGTCTGGTCAGTTCCTGGATGGGGTGTTGCCTGGACCTTTTTGTAAAAGAGTGTTTGGGGCCTCACAGATGCACAGCGATAGGGAATTCTGTGAATTCTGTTACAGATTTCTGCCAAACGTGATGGTTAAATATATTTTGAAAAACTATTTGTCATTACCTGCCTTGGATTCCATATTTCTGAGAGAAAGGTGATCTTCAGCATGTTTGTAAATAAATAAATATCCATGCCTTGAATTCTGTGGCAGAATAATGGCATACTAAAATAATAAATAGCTTAAGTCCCCCCTTTTTTGCAGGGGCTTCCAGTGTGGTCTTTTATTTATTTATTTAGATTTTTACCCCGCCCTTCCCACCAGGGCAGGCTCAGTGTGTCTGTGGGTCCCATGTCTTAGAAATACAGTTCTGTCCCAGTAGAATCACCCTCTCTGTAAGAACATAAAAGAAGCCATGTTGGATCAGGACAATGGCCCATCCAGTCATCCAGTCCAACATTCTGTGTCACACAGTGGCCAAAAATACCAGGTGCCATCAGGAGGTCTACCAACGGGGCCAGAACTCCAGAAGCCCTCCCACTGTTGGCCCCCCAAGCACCAAGAATACAGAGCATCACTGCCCCAGACAGAGTGTTCCAGCTATACCTTGTAGCTGATAGCCACTGATGGACCTCTGCTCCGTATGTTTATCCAGTCCCCACTTGAAGCTGCCAATGCTTGAAGTCGCCACCATTTCCCACGGCAATGATTTCCACATGTTAGTTACTATTTGGGTGAAGAAGCACTACCTTTTATCTGTTCTAAGCCTACTACTCATTAATTTCATTGAGGTGCCCATGAGTTCTTATGTGCAAGGGAGAAAAGAACTTCTTTCTCTGCCTCCTTAATCCCATGCATAATTTTGTAAACCTCTGTCAGGTCACCCCTCTATCGTCGTTTAGCTAAACCAAAAAGCCCTAGTGTCTGTCCTCATTAACATGCCCACATATTATTATTTTCCACTGTAATTTAATAATAAAAACAACAACCCCATCTCTGTACCAGTTCAGGGCAGCACTTTTCCGCTTTAAGATTTGGCCGATCTTTGGTTTCTCCAGGCTCGTCAGTGGTAACTCTGTAGAAGAGAAGCTCTTAAAGAATGGTACAAAAGATCTGATCCGAGAAGTCGCTGCTCAGGGAAATGACTACTCAATGGCCTTTTTAACACAGGTATGATTATTATTACTGCTTCCTCCAATCAGGCATATCGCTGTTTCTTATTCTAAATACAGGCCAGCCTGTGGATACGTAAATCTAGAGACTGGAGTTGTCCACAGACAAACCAGATCTTTCTGCAAACCGGAGAAAACCCCCCAGATTTGCAAAAAAATTATGTGAAAAATACATTGGGGTTCGATGCCTCCAAAATAACAGAAGCGGTGCCTCTTCCTTTACGAAAGGAGATCTTGGTGGCCATCGTGGGGGTTGCTAGGCACCCCCAATAATATTGCCAGGCTTTGAATCTTGGTTTTTTGTCAGTAAAGGAGAGGGGAGAGGGGGGGGGACCCTTTCCAGACCAGTTTTGATCTCCCATTCCACCACTACTCCCTTCCCTCATGCCCTGGAGGGAGGACTCATTGGGGCCAGGGCCAGCTACAGCCACTGCCAACTTGTCACCATACAATTTGCCTGACTCACCCAGTAGCAACAGTGGCCACTGGATGACTTAGATCAGGGGTGTCAAACATGTGGCTTGGGGGCCAGATCAAGCCCCCGGAGGTCTTCTGTTAGGCCCGCAGTGGAACTGGCTGTCTTCTGCTTCTTCTTCCAGTTCTGCTGCTGTTGTGGCATCGTAGGTTTGCAGCTTACAGATGCACACCTGAACAGCATACTCAAGATTGCAACAGCACAGACATTTTGATGCAGTAATTACGAGCAAGAGGTGTCAGTTATCAGACACTGTTAAATAAAATATTGGAAGAATGCTAATGTTTTAAGCATGTTTTTATTTTAAGTTAAAAAATCCCTTTGTGTTTGTGTCCTTTACAAAGTGTATATCTCTGCTACCTGGCATTACATTTTATGACACACATGGCCCGGCCCAGCAAGGTCTCATTTATGTCAGATCCGGCCCTCATAACAAATGAGTCTGACACCCCTGACTTAGATGTTAATTTAATGGAAAAGCAGGATGTGAATTGGGGGGGGGGGATCACCTTTAATCGCACAAAACTGACAATTTCTAAAGAACACCTTGGGGGGGGGGGGGTTATGGGAAAGGAAAAAAAAACCTCCCCTTCTCTTGTTTCTCCCCAGCAAACCATTCAGGAACTCTTTGAGGTTCATTCCCCGATGGAAGATTCTGGCTTTCGCGTGAAAGCAGAAGAGTTTGTGGTGCTTTCTCAGGAGCCCTCCCCAGCAGAAACGATCTCTCCCAAAGTCGCGAGGCCTTTCATAGAGGTAATTAAGCACAAATCACATTAACGAGAGCGGCAGAAGCTGCCAATTGCCTTTCCGGAGCGAACGTTGCCATTTGTCTGTTGAGACGTCCCAAACAGTCTGCGCTGCAGGATAAACTTGTCTTTATTTGCTGGCTCTCCTTCCAAGGCAATATTGAAAGTTTATGAAGTATTCATGGCAGTAGCACGCTGGGTTCCCCCGAGAGCCGTTGGAGCCTTTTTAAAAATGCAGATGTTCAATTTGTGTGTGGTCAGACTATAAACAGACCAATTTTCTTAACAAGTTAAGAAGATAAACTGGGAAATCTGTCCTCAGACAGAGACGTTGGCGTGCGCCGTGCAGCTTGGTTGCGGCAGCGCAGTCAAAAGCTTAGGTTGGCTCATGCTGTTGTAGACTTCCAGGCTGTCACAAAAGCTGAGGGGGGGGGGGGCTGCCCTTGCAATAGGCAGTGAACGGCAGGATGAGAGCGGCAGGGTTTGAAACCAGCTCGATTACCCCAAACACAAGAAGAAGAGGAGATTGGATTTATACCCTGCCCTTCACTACCCAAAGGAGTCTCAGAGCGGCTTACAAACTCCTTTCCCTTCCCCTCCCCACAACAGACACCCTGTGAGGTAGGTGGAGCTGAGAGAGCTCTTTCCAGAACTGCCTTGAGAAAACAGCTCTGACAGAACTATGGCTTGCCCAAGGTCATCCAGCAGCTGCAAGTGGAGTGGGGAATCAAACCCGGTTCTCCCATATTACAGTCCGCGCACTTAACCCTGCATAGTTCTGCTGCTACTTCATCTTCCACCATCAACATGCCACGGTGCTTTCCCAGTAAGAAGGAGATGGTTCCCTTTCCTGAGGTCTAAAATTTGAAAAAAGAACACTGGTGGAAGAGGATGGGGGTACTACATAAAAGAAGTGTGGTAGCCTGTGCTGAGGCTTGACCGAAGAGGGGCTAAGCTCTTGCCCCGGCTCCTCCCTGCAAAGAGATCTGTCAGGTCTGATGCGCTTGACTGAGTGAAAGCCAGGGTGGTGTAGTGGTTAAGAGCGGCGGACTCTCATCTGGAGAACTGGGCTTGATTCCCCACTCTTCCTCCACATGAGGCCTGCTGGGTGACCTTGGGCCAGTCACAGTTCTCTCCAAACTCTCTCAGCCCCACCTACCTCACAAGGTGACTGTTGTGGGGAGAGGAAGGGAATGGTGATTGTAAGCCACTTTGAGACACATGAGGCCTACTGGGTGACCTTGGGCCAGTCACAGTTCAGTCAGAAGTCTCTCAGCCCCACCTACCTCACAAGGTGCCTGTTGGGGGGAGAGGAAGGAAAAGCAATTGTAAGCCGTTTTGAGACTCCTTAAGGTAGAGAAAAGCGGGGTATAAAGACCAACTCTTCTTCATATGCTATGTGCACCACATGTGTACTAAGCGGAATGCAAGGATGAACAGAAGCGATTCATAATCTTGCCGTCTGTGCATTCCTCAAAGCTGTGGGGTTTGGTGATGGGGGTGGCTCTCATCCTGAGACTCTGGGCTTTCGTGTTTTTAAAAACAAGCCCACTCCCAAGATTGATTTGAAAGCATATGGGCAATTGCTTGGTGAAATCTTGACAACAAGAGGAGTGACTCAGTACGGGGAGAGCCATTGTGCCCTACCACCCTATCTTCTCCTTGCAAGTTACCTTGGTTTGCATGATGTATTGCATAATCCAGTCCTCGCACGCCTGCTGTATACCTCTTTATGTTTTCCAAAGGCTCTCAAAAGTACAGAGCGAGAAGAAGAAGAGGAGTCCCAAAGCTACGTTGAGGACATGGAGACTGAATCGACTTTGGAGCCTCTCGTTTCGGAGTTTGGCAGGTCCCGGTATCTCGATGAGCCCTCTCAGCTGCAGGAGCTGGTTACTGTTGTGGACCAGGTACCCTCCCGTCCCACTGATACCTATCTAAGAAACTTCCTGATAGATTAGGTTAAAAGTCTTTCTGGACCAGCATCCCGTTTCCACAGTGGCCGACTAGATATTCCTGGGAAGCCCCCAAGCCAGGACAGAACAGCTCTCCTCTGTTATTGACTCCACTAGCTGATATTTGTAAGTGCACTGCCTCTGAATATTGGGGTTCCGTTGATTGACATGTTCTGAAGAAGTGTGCATGCACCTGAAAGCTTACACCCAAATAAAACGTTGTTGGTCTTAAAAGTGCCACTGGACTCAAACTTTGTCCTGCTGCTTCAGACCAACACGGGTACCCCCCTGAACGTGTCCTCCATAAGATTCCTCTAGTCCCCTTTTAGAAGCTAGTGGTCATCCACCACATTGTGATGGATGGGCTGTGGCTCGGTGGTAGAGCCTCTGCTTGGCATGTAGAAGGTCTCAGGTTCAATCCCCAGCATCTCCAGTAAAAGGACCTGGCAGCAGGTGTAGAGATGTGAAGGCCCGGAAAAAACCCGGAAAAATTCAGGGGAAAAACGTTTCCCCCCGTTTTTTTTACTGAAGCCTTTTTGTTTTTTTCTGAAAAATTGGAAAAATTGAAAAAAGAAAAGAAAAAAAATTGATTATGGAAGTTTTATTTTAACATGATGAATAAAATATTTTAAGACAAGGTGTGCAAATATTTTCCAAATCATTTCTAATATATATATATATATATGGTATCAGATTGATCTAATTTCTCTGCACTGAGGACAAGCAAGTCCTAGGTTACAAACTGAACTCTCCAATGCAAGAACAAGATGCATTTCTTCCTTTAGGAGGTGCGATTGTCAGAAGAAAATAAAAAAGTTTCAGTTTTGTATTCTGTTTGTAATAATTGTTTGGATACACTATATTTTTAATATGCTAGTTGTGATAATTTCATGCCAAGTTAAAAATGTCCATAGTCATATTTTATGTTCCTAAAGTAACAGAATGACTTTCAATCTAGAAAAGTCAAAAGAAATGCTAATGTAGCATTTTTTCAATTTTTCCGAAAATTTCCGTCCCCCCCCCAAAAAAGGAAAAAAAAAACGGGTTTTTTTCCGAGCTTCAAAATTTCTGGAAATTTTACATCTCTAAGCAGATGAGGTGAAAGACTGAGTCCCTGGAGAGCTGTTGCCCATCAGAGTAGATAATACTGACTTTGATGGATCAAAGATCTGTTTCAGTATAAGGCAGCTTCATGTATGTATTCATGTTCCATAACTTAATTGTACTAGGTGAGGAAGCAGGACTTCCTTTTATCTGTCAAGAATCGACTCACTGAGTGACCCCAAATTCTGGTATTATGAGAGAAGGACAAAAAGTTCTCTACTTTCTTCGCAGTTTGCATGATTTTTTTCAAACTGCTATCTGCTGTTAGCGTGGAAAGGGGTGTGTGTGGTCGAATGCACAGTCTCTGAGAGCTGGGAAATTCCCAGCACCCTTTATGCTCCATAAAACAGCCAATGGAACTGTGGGGAGATGTGCTTCTTCTGCTGTGAAATAAGCAGGGAACTAAAAACAACAGCAGAGACTTTCTACAGGTCTGAGGTTATTTTCATTCTCTACCCGGAATCTGGTGCTCATCAAACATTAATAAATAATTTGCACCTGGTTCTCATAAAATCCTCCTTACTGTGTTTCTGTATCCAAACAGTCATAATTCTGATGAAGACTATAAATTGCAAGCAATGGGAAACGGTATAGTAAAAAAAAGCATTTATAATTAAAACAGCGCTAGCTGTGACTAACAGTGCAATCCTCTACAAAGTAATTTCCGTTGAAATCAGTGGGCTTACAGTGGAATAACTCTGCATAAGATTTAACTGCGAGTCCCATAGCAAGCACATCTCCGGGCTGTTATAAATGACGTAACTTCAGCTGATGGGAGCTAATCCTTTTAAATTGTTTAGATCATTATGTAGCGGTACTGTTTAAAAAATTGTATGACGCTTGCCTTTGAACCCCGATCTTTCCCTGCTACAAGGCCTGTCCTTTTTAAAGGCTGTTGTGACAGGTCCTTTCTGCCAGCTGATGATTTGGCCTCTTATGATTTGGGGGAACCAAGTTTGTTTAGGACTAGTATAAGCCTTCCCCTCAGTTACCAGATGTTCTTAGGTTAGCTGGTGTAAAGGCTTTGCTTTCATTGCCAAGAGGTAAGTTTTGTGATGCGCAAGAAGAACATGGAGGGCAATAAGGCAGGAGATGTATGTAAATAGCGAAGAAGAGTTATTCAGGTTGGTTTTAAAGAACAGATCCACAACACAAGGTCTCCAGGTAGTCAGAGGAGAAACCTGGCTGAGGCACATAAATTTAAGCTAGGTATGGCTTTGGAGCATGGTTCTCTTGAATGCTTGCAGGCTTTTGCTGACTAGCCACCAGCTCCGATTCTTTCACCCACCCAGGATTCCACCCACACCCGCTTGCCCTTTCTCAAGAGTCAGACTAAATGGTACGAGGTCTGCTCATAGACCAAGATGGGCCAAACAATCAGTCCCTTCCCAGAGGTAGGTTAAATCACTCTGCTACGCTACCAAGCAGAGTTACCCTTTTATTTATTTATTTATTTATTTATTTATTTTATTGCATTTATACCCCGCCCTCCCCGCGAACGGGCTCAGGGTGGCTTTTTGTCGTCTGCCCTTTTACTAAGGCAGACCCAAAACTCTGGCTGCACTCTCGATGAGGCATCCCCGGACGAAATTGTCTCTGTGCTTCCCCCCGACATTCCATCCCCCCTCCGAAAGGCAACTGGATGCTGGAGCCGCACTCCTATAGGCTGAGGGATGAAGCAGCGGAGTGAGTGGCTGTTTTCCCTTTAGGGGCAGGACAGGCCCCTGTTCAACACAGGTTTTTTTTGTGTTTTTTTAAAGGCATGGCATACGTTGCAGCGTCTTGCATTGTCTCCTAGTCTGGGGCTAGCAGTGTGGAGAGATGGGCTGTGCCTCTGGACTGCTTGCCGGCTTCCTGCTAGTTTACCACAAACGTGTGACGTAGTGGGTTAGAGTGCTGGATCAGGATCATGGAGACCCTAGCTCAGTGAGAGACTTTGGGTTAGCCTACTCTCTCTCTCTCTCTCAGACTAACTTTCCTTGCAGAGTTGTTGTTGAGAAAAGAATGGGGGGGGGGACACCATTTGTGGGGTCCTCATCTCCTTGAAAGGAAGGTGGGATGAAACTGTACCTATAGACAGACATGAGTCCTGCTGGATCAGACCGGTCATCCATGTAGTCCAGCGTCCCGTGTCCCACAGTGGCCACCCAAAGGTGTGGGAAGCCCTCCAGCAAGGCTCTCTCATTGCCTCCCCACAACTAATGTTCAGGGATGCATTGCCTCTGAACATGGAATTTCCGTTTAGCAGAGCAACAAATAGGCATTGTCCGTCTCGGAAGCATAGAAAGCAAATGAGAAAGAAGAGGAGGACGCGATTGGATTTATACCCCGCCCTTCACTACCCAAATGAGTCTCAGAGCAGCTTACAAACTCCTTTCCCCTCCCCCCCCCACAACAGACACCCTGTGAGGTAGGTGGGGCTGAGAGAGCTCGGACAGAAACTGCTCTTTTTCAAGGACACCTCTTATCAGAACTATGGCTTGCCCAAGGTCATCCAGCAGGTGCAAGTGGAGGAGTGGGGAATCAAAACCAGTTTCCCCAGATTAGAGTCCGCACACTTAACCACTACACCAAAAGATACTGCGCTCTCTCTTTCTCCCCGTTTCCTGAGAGCCTCTTCCTTTCTCAGATACGTGCAGGGTGGTTTTAGCAGCGATCTCTCTCCAGAGGACATCAGTAGTAATCAAATGGTGTGATTATCTTCAGTCCCAGAATCAGGCTGTTCGTATTTAGATTGCTTAGTAAGGCTGTTATTTCAACATACATCCTGGCAGAACAAGATGGTCCCTACTGACAGTCTGTTGCTCATTCAAGTACTTCAAGGGTCTTGAGAGGCACTTCTTAATTTTAAAAAATCATAGTTTCTGCTGCCGCTTCTTAATGTGCTGTTGGCCGGGCAGTTAACTTCTCTGCTTCTTCTCTTAGCTCACCCCGATTGAAAAGTATGCCTTGAATTATCTGGAGTTGTTCCATGTTTCCACGGATGACAGTGAAAAGAAAGACAATCAGGTATAATAAATAACCTGTTTGGACCCTGCAAGAATTCACTGGGGGGAAAGAAATAATTGGGAAATCCCTCCCCCAACCCATATTTTCCCGAGGATACCCTTTAAAGGCTCGATCGAGCCCTGTTCTCACCCCCCTCTGTTCCCCCTCCCCTTTAAGTGATGCCTACCTTCTGTTAGCATTCCTTGCCGCCTGGAGCAGACACTGTCCTCGTCAGGCCCTTTGGGTGGAGGGTGGGTGGGTGGATGAGAGGGAGCGTGTGAAAGATTCCGTGCCCTGAAAAATGCTTCGAGAACCATAAGACAGTTTCAGTCCAGGAGAATCAGTCTCCCTCTGCATAGGGTTGACTTTTAACGCTGCCGTATCATCGTCTAGATGGAAGTGAGAACTGCGAAAAAGGTGTGGGAGACGCATCGCCTGAAGGAGCTGAAAGAACAAGAAGAGCAGATGCTTTTGGGCGGGGAGGAGGAGGAGCTCCTCACCTACACTCGGGAGGATGCCTATAGCAAGGTGAACACACCTGTCTGCTTTCATGTATATCAGTGACTCTTAAAACGAGTCCCATCCAATGCGCCCTCTAAGCCGTGGAGTCTTGTGAGCAAAAATTCTACTTTCTGAGCTACTGGCTTTAAAGCTGTGAGCGAGCGATTTGGCTACTACATAAATTAGTTTGCTCTAGAGCCATCCTTCCTGAGCGAAGACAAAAATGTATGAGCTGGAGGCTCAAAAACTGTGAGCTAACTCACAGTAACTCAGCTTAGAGGGAACACTGGTCCCATCCACTAATACTGTGGTCTCCTTTTCCCCATGAAGGAATATGTCTACGAAGGCCCAGATGGACAAACAGAAATAATGCCGGTGGGTCAAAGTTACTGTTTTATTTTGCCTCTTTTTAACTTTTGGGAGAAAAGGTCAGGAAGCCAGCAGGGATCAAACTCTCTTGTGGTGCTTTGTGCAGCTTTGGACTCCCCCCACGCCGCCTCAAGACGACAACGACATTTACATCGACTCTGTCATGTGTCTGATGTATGAGACCACCCCGATCCCGGAATCCAAACTGCCTCCCGTGTACGTTCGGAAGGAGCGCAAACGCCACAAAACGGATCCGTCCGGTAAATACTTGGTTGGTGTGGGATCTGCGCTTGATAGAAAGGCACTGAGCTTTTCCGTACCCATCCAGGACAAAAAGGAGTTTGTTTTTTTCCCCCAGTAGAAAGCAAAGTTGACGATTTGGCTTTGGGATCAATCATGAACTACAGTGGATTTATTGTAACAGTCTGGGAAATGTTGAAAGCTGCCATTGGTTTGGGGCAAGTGGTTAATTGCTTACATATCACCCAGTTGCAAGTAAAAAAGAAAGACAGAAAAGAAAATCCCTTTTTTCAGTGCAGACTAATGTAAGACATTGCACAGGAAGATCTCTTCAGCTGATGTGTTTCCATCGTTAAAGCTAAGCAAGTTTCAACTCAGCCATTGCTGGGACGTGAGACCTCTAGGGAACCTCTCATAAATGCTGAAGAGTTGAATAAGGGTAGCAAATCAGATACATCAGTCCTTAATGGAGGAGTACGTGATTCAGATGATAAGGTACCATGAGCGTCAAAGATATCACAAAACCAATATGTTCAGCAGAAAGAACAAATAAGATCTCGCTCCGAAGAGGTGACCCAGATGTCAGTCAAATATGATTTCAGTGTTATCATATTATCCCCTACCTGACATAAACATTTCCCCAGCTTGATTTGTTTCTTGAGGAGCTGCTGTGGCTCAACTGTAAGAGCACCTGCTTTGCATGCAGAAGGGTCCCAGGTTCAATCCCCGTCACCTACAGGATCTGATTAAGTAGCAATCGATGTGAAAGACATGCACCTGAGCCGCTGGAGAGCCCCTGCCTGCCTGAGCAAGATTAACCTCGATAGACCAAGAGTTTGCTCCGTGTGTCGAATGTCAGTTGTCACCTTGTGTCGTCCAACCGTATCGGAAGCACTTTGAGCTCCCAGATTGCTTTAGAACCCCTGTTTTTATTTTCACAACATCCGTATGAGGCTATTTATTATTTATTAACTTCGGCTTGTGTTCTGCCCTCCCCGCGAGCGGGCTCAGGGCGGATGACAGCAGTAGGGGTTAAAACATTTCCCAGTAAGAGTTGAGACATTTCACAATAAATCTTTCATAACAAATAGTTAAAACAGATTAAAACTGAGCTGTAAACCCAAACAGGTGGCACGGCAGTTTGGTGTAGTTTGGTGCAGTTCCCTGCCCGCCCTCCCATCTTATAGCTGAGATGTGGAGAGAGCCTCTCACCTCTGTTGAAGCACAGAAGAGTTCATAGGTGAGCAGTGGGACTCCCAAGGAGACGGAGGTTCTCCTATAATTTGTAGGAATTGCCCAGAGCAGTACAATTAGTGCTTGCTAAAAGCCATGAAATTGGAGACTGAGTAGGGATAGGAACCCAGTCCTGGTACCTCTCTCTGCTCCAGTGTACAGGGGTGCGCTGCTGCGTCACGAGATGTCAAAGACTGACCACTAGAACTGGTCCATTCTTTTGGCACCTCCCGTATCTGTCGCCCTTTTCGACCTCCTCTCCCTGAGCCTGGCGTCCCTCTTCCAGCTGCAGGGAGGAAGAAGAAGCAGCGCCACGGAGAGACGGTCATCCCGCCCCGATCGCTCTTTGACCGGGCGACTCCTGGGATGCTGAAGATGCGGCGGGAGGGGAAGGAGCAGAAGAAGAACATCCTCCTGAAGCAGCAGACGCAGTTCGCCAAGCCCTTGCCCACGCTTGTGAAGCCGGCGGCGGAGGCGGGCCAGGACAACCCGGAATGGCTCATCAGCGAAGACTGGGCCCTGCTCCAGGTAAGGGTGGGTTAATCCTCCACCTCCCCAAATCCAGCAAACCTACTAGCCCAGTGGGTCCAGACGTGCAGTGGGTGCCCCTTGTGTGACGCTTCCCAGGGACAGCCCGGTTATTGAGGAGGGGGTACAATGGAGCTCTCGACGAAGTACCCCAGCCTCTTCTCCATGGGAGAAAATGGCAGCTGCTTGTGTTTATTTATTTATTTGCTTTGTTTCCATCTTTTTTTGGGGGGGGGTATTTTATGTGTGTGTGTGTATGCCTGGAAGTCATGGTTGACTTCTGATGACCCCCAGCGAGGCTTGGCCGTTTCAGAGAGGTGGCTCATGTTCCCTGCCCCCACCTCCCACCTCCAATATTCCAAGGAGGTCTCCCATCCAAGCACGTGCCAGGGTCGGCCCTGCTTAGCTTCCAAGATCTGACGAGACCGGGCTTGCCGGGGCTATCCAGGTCAGGGCTACTTTATTTACATCTTGCCTTTCACCCCGGGGGGGGGGGGGACCCAAATCCGCTTGCATCATTCTCCTCTCCTCCGTTTTATCCTCACGACAACCGCGTGAGATAGGTTCGGCCGAGAGTGCGTGACGGGCCCAAGGTCACCCAGCAAGCTTCCACGGCACGAGTGGGGATTCCAACCTGGGTTTCCCAGATCCTAGTCTGACACTTTAACCACTACACCACACTGCCTCTTGTGTGTAGATGGGAGAATACGGCTTGTATACCTGAGAACACGAGCGTGGTTAAGCTTGCTCCCGGTGCTAGTGTCACTGGTTTCTCGTGCTGAGATTTCCCCCCTCCACCGTAGTGCAAGATGGCAGAGCAGAATGTCTCCATAGAGGACAGGGTAAAGAGGGGAAGCACACCCCTTTCCCACGAGGAGGTTGTAAGCTGTTAGGGCAGGGGTGTCAAACATGCGGCCCGGGGGCCGGATTAGGCCCCCGGAGGGCTTCTATCAGGCCCGCAGTGGAACTGGCTGTCTTCTGCTTCTTCTTCCAGTTCTGCTGCTGCTGCTGCGTCACCTGAACAGCATACTCAAGATGGCAACAGCACAGACATTTTGATGTAATAATTCAGAGCAAGAGGTGTCAGTTATCAGACACTGTTAAATAAACAAAATATTGCAAGAGTGCTAATGTTTTAAGCATGTTTTTATTTTAAGTAAAAAAACAAACAAACCCCTTTGCGTTTGTGCCTTTACAAAGTTTATATCTCTTCTACTTGGCATTACATTTTATGGCACACATGACCTGGCCCAACAAGGTCTCGTCTGTGTGAGATCCGGCCCTCATAACAAATGAGTTCAACACCCTTGTGTTAGGGTCTTGTGGGCCGGTTGTCCCATTGTTGCTTCCCTCGTGTCTCCCTCCCCCTTAATTTTATTGATGTATTTGCTTTACTTATAGGCCACCTTCCTGGCCGAGACTCATAATCAAATAGCGTAAGACGTCCAGTAAATAATGCAATAGAACACGGATTACAAAACCAGAACACACTACAAACAAACAAGCAAAAAAGTCTACGAAATGACATACCGTGAACAAATACAGGAAGTGAATTACAAAGAGTTTTAAACTTCTGTAAGAGCAGGACGATGCTGACGATAAACGGTGCAATAGGTGGCAGTCCTAGTCTCTTGGACAGTGGCCTCCCAAATAGTTCTAATCTTCCTGTAATTGGCATTCTTGAGAAAAATGAGCACGCTCAGTCCTGACAGTGCATGAAAGGGGGGAATATTTTTCTGCCTATCTGGAGAACCTCCCTCCACACATGCACCCTGGGATGCAGGGCCTCTACCTTGTCCGCCAGCAGCCCCATCTTGCTGCCTTTCCATAAGGCATCCAACAAAGTTAAGTACTGAAGGAGACTAATGATATTGCCAGTAGCTGATCCCTCTGCCATCTTCTGTTCTCTCCCCACCCCCCCCTTCTCCCATTTTCAGGCAGTCAAGCAGCTGCTGGAGCTCCCGCTCAACCTCGCCATTGTGTCCCCAGCCCACACCCCCAACTGGGACCTCGTCTGTGACGTGGTGAACTCCTGCAGCCGTGTGTATCGCTCTCCAAAGCAGTGCCGCAGCCGCTACGAAAACGTCGTCATTCCGAGAGAGGAAGGGAAGGTGGGTGTCACCGGAACTGTGCATCTATCTTGCACCATGTTTGGGGTTGTAAGCGGTGCAAGCTAGTCATATTAAAACTAGTTTAAAAAAAAATCCTCCTTTTTAATAATATTTTATGTGGCACACTTTTTTAAAAAATGTTCAACGTGCTTAAGAGCCCTTACAGACCCCTGTGAGGTAGGGCACCACTGTGCCCATTTTACAGAAGGGGAACTGAGACACAGTGGCTTGTCCGAATCCTTTGGCATGCTTCTTTTTCACCCCCTGTGATCAGGGATGTGACCGCCCCAGTCTCCCGGGCTTTCAGCCCCGCCCTCTTTTCCAGCACCGGCTCTAATAGAGACATCCTTTTTATGTCACTGATCTGCCCCCGAAACCCATCGCAGAAAGTCAAACTTTGCTTCTTATTTTACAGCTTATGTATGAAGCGAACCCTAAGAAGAAGACAAAAAGCATTTATAAGGTGTGCACTTATAAATTGTTGTTCTGATGCAGACAGTCTGGTATCTTTAAGCATCATCAGAGGTGGACACAAGGAGAAGGGGGACGGATTCGTCTTTTGAGTCCCGATTTGAACGCTGAAATCGGCAGTTTTAAAGCCTTCGCGTTTTCACGTCGGCGCAGTAGAGCACGGCGCCAGGCGCCCCTGTCTCAGGAAAAAGTTTGTCGATCAAAAGCGCGGTTCTCACAATGAGCCGCTTTAAGGCAGTTTGAATTCCTCGAAAAAGAAAACGGGGAAAAAAAAGCAGGGTTTGTCCACCTCCAAGAAATGCCACCTCATTCCGCATGATTATTTCAATTAGTACTTTCTCTTTTTTTTCTCCTAAACATTCTGTTGCTAGCATTTTTTTACTTTTCATTTTGAAATCTGATTGCTTTGCAGACATTTAATGAATTAACCCCTGCAACGCCCCATCAGGTAATGTATCACCCCCAATTTTCAGCTGCCAGAAACGTAGTTTCAAAGTAGTGATAGTATTTGAAATGATCTATGTATATCTAAACGGTATTCTCAAAAGCTGCAGGGTGGACGAAGGGGTGGGGCCAGTTGGGAGTAGTTCCTGCTTAACTCTTTTCTCAGATCAGCAAAATACCTTTAGGGGAAACTCCTGAGGGTGTTGCAGGTTAACATATAATATTTGTTGGGAGGTCAGGCTAGTGGTGAGCATATACGCCTTTAGACTTACCTAGTACATGATCTAGGACCGCTTGATTGGATCAGGCCTGAATGGGGGAGACCAGGGGAAACTGGAGAGGCAGACTTTTGGGGGGGAAACATCCCCCCCCCCCCGGTCTGATTATCTTCTTTCCATGTGCATTTTGAGTTTCTCATAGTCTTTCATCAGAGGCAGACGCTCCCCTTTTGTCCCCCTAAGCCAGGAATGTATTTTGTTCTCTCAAAAAACGAACCGTGAAGCCCAATTCTGTTTTAGCATCCTTTTGAGAGTTGCCTCTTTGTTAGCTGGCCTGTAAAGATCGGTGCAGCCCTCCAGTTTCTTCCTCCGAGCGCTCTGGAGCTCCCCAGTTTGTCTGCTCTGAGCCTTTTTGGAAGAATGGAAGATCAGTGGAGCCATTGAGGGGCACCCAGTGTGCTTATAACCCATGGGGCTTTGAGAGTCATCTGGCACTGTCTGACTGGCCTGCTGCGGTGGTGTGAGGCAGAAGCACCACCCTATCTCTGATTTGGATCTGAGGATCCATTCCACCACTGCAAGAAAACCTGGGAAAGGTGCAGGCAGTTTCTAAAGTATCACTCCCTCCAAATGCTGTTTGTAATAAGGTTACAGATTAGTTCCTGTATGCCCTGTGACGTCGGTCACATTTCGATTGGCAGTGTGTAGGCCTGGTGCCGGCTGTAACCTTTCCCAGTCTCTTAAACACTTCTGTGGTATCTCACCTTTCTCCCCAATGGGGACTCAAAGACACTCACGTGGTTCTCCTCCCTTTTACCCTCGTGACGCCCCTGTGAGATCGGCTCAGCTGGGTTTCTGTGACTGGCCCTAGGTCACCCAGCAAGCTTCCATGACAGAGTGGGGATTCGAACCAGGGTCTCCCAGGTCGTAGTCTGACCGCTGTACCGTACTGGCCCCTCCTCCCCTGTTTTGTTTGTCTCTCCTGCTCCCTCTTCCGAGTTAGCCACAGATACAGCTGCCCCAGTGTCAGCACTACTCATGTCAAGGTTAAGTCTTAGATAAGAGTTTGCAAATCTGCTTCAAACTCTGGTCCCAGAAGCTGGCTCTCGCAGCTTGTCTCAATCAGCGTAATGCTGCACTACGATTGGCTTAAGAAATGAAAAGCATATTTGGGGGAGTAGAACATGCAAGTCTCTGGCTCACTTCTCCCTTGTCTGAACCGTCTCTTTAAGAGGTTGGGGGTGTTGCTGCATTTGCACGGTGTCCCAGTCTCCCCAAAAGTGTACGTGCCCAGAGTCTTTTCCTGAACCATTCTTAGTATTTGCGCATGTAGCAGATTAGGGATTCTCCTATACGAAAGCAGAAGCACCACTCTGTGTGTGTGTGTGTGTGTATGTTTTCCCCTTTCCCCTCACTGCTCCACATAAAACTTCTTGTCGTTCGCTCCCCTTTAGACAAAGAACAGCCGCCCGCTTCGAACCAGTCAGCTGTACGCCCAAGACGAGGGCGCGATGCACACCCAGCTGTACACGAATCATTTTGAGATTATGAAGATGATCGCTGGGAAGCGAAGCCCCCCGATCAAGCCACTGTAAGTGTGCACCCTTTCCCGCGTTGACACTTTGGAACACAAACGGTGCTCTCCGGGTCGGTAGCAGGCAAGAGTTGTCGGTTGCCTTTGAATTCTGCAATAACGTGTTTGTGGGCAGGGTTGGGACAGAAAAGAGGCAGGCACGGGGCTTGAATGTGTCCACCGAGGCATTCAGGTGGCTGATTCCCAGCTCCGGGCAGACCTGAAGGCGGATGATGGACCCTTTAAAAAAAGGAAAGAAATAAGTGACGCCTCTTTTCCAGACCTGTTGATGCCGTAGCTTTCTCTGTCGTCTGTCTGCAGTGTACTTGTTAATTTTATTTTCAGCAAGGTTTGCCAGAAGGGTTGCGTACTGTCTGTACTGTATTCATTGAGAAAATGCACGTCTTGCCTCTTGTCATGTGGAAGTGCGCAGACACTTGTGCATGCAGGGGAGTGTGCTGTGGGTGTGCAGCCAGACGTCCAGGATGGGGCCAGTGCAGTGCAATCCGGCTGCCCTCTAAAAGCACATTCAGCAGGGACTAAGGGTCTGGAGAAGACTGGAGTTGAGAGGGGGCTTCGAAACACATGGGCCGGGCCCTGCGGAGCAAGAAAGGAAAAAAAGAAGATGGGCCATAGCTCAGTGGCTCAGTGTCTGCTTGTCACGCAGAAGGCCTCTGGTTCAATCCCTGGCATCTCAAATGAAAAACACCAGGTAGTAGGTGATAAGGGAAGACCTCTGCCTGAAGTGCTAGAGAGCTGCTGCGGTCTGGGTAGACAAATACTGACTTTGATGGGCCGATGGTTTGACTCAGTATAAGGCAGCTTCACGTGTCTTCAAGGATAATCCTCTTGGACTATCTTGGTCTGTCTTCTCTCTCTGTCTCTCTCAGCACGTGTCTGTAGTTCTCCCGCTTGCTCTTGGCATGTGCCTGTGGTTCTCCCGCTTGCATCAACACACCTTTCCTTCCAACTAAGTCCCTGCCATGGGTGCCTGATAGGTTGTCACTTCCCCCTCACTGTGTGTGGCCCTAGTAAAGGTAATGTAATTAGTAGTTGTACAAATGTAAACCGCTCAGAGCCCTTAGGGGGGTGAGCGGTCTATAAATTGAATGTAAATAAAATAAAATAAATAAATGTTGAAATCTGGAAACGCAGGGCTCTGTCTCCCGCTGTGTGTGCACTAGCCCTTCAGTGGTGACAGTCGGGTGGGCGTGGACGAAGCTTCCCAGAAACTCATGTCCCCAGCACACTCCAGTCACAGGCCTTACAGCAAATCCCCCCCCCCGGTGTGTGTGTTTCCCAACCCAACAGATTTACTGTACACATGAGCACGATTGTGCTGTGCCCTCTGTGCATGCCAGGGTCCCTTCCCTCGGAAGGGTGCCATCGTGAGGTTCTTTGTCACAAAGGCATCGACCGAGGGAGCCGGGACTCTTGAGACCTCCTGCCCTGTGGGAATCTTGCTGGGCTTTAAGGTCTGTGACCGGACTCCGTTCTTGCTGATCACAACCAATGTTCCCTCTAAACTGTGGAGTCTTGTGAGCAAAAATTCTACTTTGTGAGCTACCGGCATTAAAGTTGTGAGCAAACAATTTGGCCGCTGCATCAGTTAGTTTGCTCTGGAGCCCTCCTTCTTGAGCAAAGGCAAAAATGTGTGAGTCGGAGCCTAAAAAACTGTGAAGCTAGCTCACACTAACTCAGCTTAGAGGGAACACTGATCACAACGGATGTTCGACATGTTTGCCTTCCAACAATATTTTCTGGGTTTTGTTTCAGGCTCGGTATGAATCCCTTCCAGAAGAACCCAAAGCACACGTCTGTGTTGGCAGAGAGGTAGGCAGCTGACTGGCAGTTGGGCCTGGGGCAGGGTTACGAGACCGCGAAAACCGGGGTGGGTGGGATAGATAGAACGGGGACTGAGTGTGCACTTTTTTTTTGCTTTCCAAGTGTCTAAGCTAATCTATTCCACTTTCCTTCCAGTGGAATCAGCTACGATAAGCCCCTCCCTCCCATTCAAGTTGCATCTCTCCGAGCAGAGCGTATAGCCAAGGAGAAAAAGGTAGGCTGGGCGAGGGGCTAACTTTGCCTGTTTTAATCCAAAGCTTAAAACCAGAGAAGATGCTGGCCAACCTGTGGTTGGATCCTCTCAGTGGTTTGGTTTTTTTTCAATGGAAAGTGCAAGAGAGCAGGGCTTTAACCATTTTGCCACCCCAAATGCTTTCCTCCTGTGCAAGAAACAGAAGGGACACATGCTCAGGCCAGATCTTAGATGGCTGGCTCAGATGTTCCCAGGTGGAGTCTCATCTGGACCCATTTCATGAGGTTTTGTGGCAGCAATAATTAGACAATATGGTCATTAAAACACAGTACTGCAAAGGCGAGTTTGGCTCTTGAATATATGGGTTGGCTCCTGGAGCCCAAGAAAATTTGTTCAGCCCTGCCTTAGACTGCTTGCACTGCTGCTGAATAAGGCTCTTTCTTTCTTTCTTTCTTTCTTTCTTTCTTTCTTTCTTTCTTTCTTTCTTTCTTTCTTTCTTTCTTTCTTTCTTTCTTTCTTTCTTTCTT
>NW_015170981.1:142754-148733 GCF_001447785.1 Gekko japonicus | reverse complement strand
TTGATCAGCTTGCCAATCCAGCCACAAAGAACTAAACTTTAGAGTCTCCTTACCATTCATACGTCTCTATGATCCACGTACTGTCCCTTGAAAAGTGTAGCTGCTTTTAGTACAGATCCAGGTCGCTTCTCACTTTAGACACCAGAGGGCCCATGATTCACTTTAAAGACAGAGTCTATGGTTAGGTCACGTGACCTAACTTTCCACTGTCCTCCTTCCTGAAGAAAGCATTGATCCCGCCTCCCTCTTCGCCACTCGTCGCCATCTTTTGGGGATATTTACATCAGCTGAGAAAGAATGCCAAAGTCTCTAAGGTCTGTTTAAACGCTCAGCTTTCTTTTAGAAAAATTCTCCGTTACAGTCCATCGCCACAATTTGATCAGTCCCTCCATCCTTGCTTTCGCATTTGCTTAAGAAGAAGAAGAAGAAGAAGAAGAAGAAGAAGAAGAAGAAGAAGAGATTGGATTTATATCCCGCCCTTCACTTGGAGTCTCAGAGCGGCTTACAAACTCCTTTCCCTTCCCCTTCCCCCAACAGACACCCCTGTGAGGTAGGCGGGGCTGAGAGAGCGCTTTTGAGAACTGCCCTTTCAAGAACAGCTCAGAGAGAACTATGGCTTGCCCAAGGTAACCCAGCAGGTGCAAGTGGAGGAGTGGGGAATCAAACCCGGTTCTCTCAGATTAGAGTCCGCGCACTTAACCAGGAGATCGCCGCCGGCTGTGGGGAGGACACACTTCCAGTGATGTCAGGGTGTGTGGCATATGCTAATGAGTTATGCTAATGAGTCCCCCTAGCTCTTTTTCTACGAAATGACCCCTGCCTTGAATCGATCCACCAGGCCCTAAGATGGCCCCTGGGATCACGCCAGGCAGAGAAAATCGCTAAACCTCCAAATGCTTGTCCCGGTGGTCGCTTCTAATCCAGTACTGGGAATCAGGGCAGGACCTTCAGGGCAGAGAGTAGCCCCCCTGTACCGGCCCCTGGCTAGAAGCCCATTGTCTATGTGCTTCATGGGGGAGCATGCACAATCACGCTCCCCCCTAATCCCCTATTCATGGCACACGTCTCTCGGAGGAACCAAGAGACACCGCCATCGCTCAAAGCGCCAAAACCGGAAACCCAATAAGGCACTTTCAGTATACTTTAGCAATTGTTTTGCAATTGTCTTTTCCCATTTCACACAGTAAGTACTAGTTGCGAAATGCACTGAAAGTGGATATCTGGACAAAAATCTGATGCTCTCCTGATTTTACATCACCTGTAATTAATACAAAAATACAAGTGTTCAAAATATTAACCCACTGGTATCATACGCCACTTAAAACTCCCCACATGACAGCTTCTCAATCAAGATTTTGTTGGAAAAATTGCGACGAGGTAGGAACATCCGGGGTCTGCTGGTTGCAGTGCACAAATATTATACAATTTTAGGTAGATGTACTGAATTGAATATGTTCCATCTCAAGTTACTGTGTTCCTCTTACACCTGAAGTCCTGTTCTTGAATTAATGGCCTGAACCTGCAATCCCTAAAATTAGAAAAGATCTAATCTTCACTTTATTAGTGGCAGAGAAAACAGCTATTGCACCCAATTGGAAAAGTAAGTCAGCTCTGATGCTGGCATTTGGCACTGTAAAATCTGGGCACAATTTGTGAAGGAAAAAACATCAGCTCAGATACAACATTATGACCCACACTCTCCACGCTTTAATTTCGCTGAAAAATGGTATATTGCACTGGAATATTTGACTGAACAAGAGGTTATTCCAAGTATAGGCACCAAGAAAACTGCATTGAAGTTACTGTTTGAATAATATCCTACTGTACTTAACAGTAAGTAATAGTACGATAAAATACAATTTACCTTTTCCTTTGTAGATACGCAATATATGCTTAAATCGAAAGCACTAAATATGCATGTTGACAATTACGTTGGATTCTCTTCTTCTCTATGTTTGTTCAATTGAATGTTTTATTGATTGTTTGTGATTTGAAAATCTTAGCAAAATGTTTAAAAGAGGGAGGAAGTGGATTGAAAGTACATTATTCAGCATGTGTGAAAGTGCTTTTAGAATACTTTTTTAATGCATCTGTTGGTGGGTAAAGCATAATCCTCTGTCTGGGGGGGAGGGGGGGAGTCTCCCTGAAGGTTTTGGTGGAGAAGATACTTCAATGCCCATTTGTTTGAGCGGAGAATCAGTCTTTGCCCTTTTCATTGCCCAGGCTCTGGCTGAGCAGCAAAGGGCCCAGCAGCAGGCAGGTCCGCAGCAGCAGCAGCAATCTGGCCAATCACAAACCCAGCAAGCCACCGTCCAGCAAGCCCAGCCGCAGTCCCAGGCCCAAGCCCAAGTGGTCCAGCAGCCCCAGGCCGTGGTGCAGACGTCCGCTACCACCGTGGCCAACACCGCAGTATTGGTGAGACGCACTGTAGGGAAGAGGGGCTTGGAAACGAGTGTTTGTCAGAAATATAAATGTACCCAGGGCTATTTTTGGGCAGGAACGCACAGGAACGGAGTTCCGGCTGGCTCCGGAGTTGGCCATGCCTAGCAGGAACTCATTAGCATAACAGGCCACACCCAACAGCAGAGACTCATTAGGATTGGCTACAATTAGGGGTGTGTAGCCTAACATGCAAAGGAGTTCCTGCTACAAAAAAAGCCCTGGGTTTTGACCACAAACAAGGTAAACAGAATAACAAGCAAAAGGTGAGTGTGGCTGGATGAACACACTTCTGGTAATATGGGGGGGTGGCCTAATAGGCAAATGAGCTGTGCTGTCGGGGGTGTGGCCTAATATGCTAATGAGTTCCTGTTGTTGGGTGTGGCCTATTATGGTAATGAGTTCCTGCTGGGCTTTTTCTACAAAAAAAGCCCTGAATGTACCCATCGGAAGTAAATATTGCTGTAGGTTATAGACAAAGTCCACAAAACTTCTCAATGTAATGACGCTGGGAAGGAATATTATTCTGTCTTTTATATTCGGTTATATGTGATGTATTTAATTATGTTAGGCAATCCTTCCCCCCCCCCTTCTGTATTTTCTTTATATTTTCTGTTCTTTCAAAAAATAAGAAAGATATAAGGAATGCTTGCCTAATCACCTTGGGGGTAACAGGATTCCGTATGGCCTGCATGACTCCATCTTTGTTCCAGGCTGGTGCTTAGTTAGCCCAAGTCCTGCGGAAGAATGAGAAAGAAGAAAGAAAGAAATTTTATTACGGCATCCAGCCAGAACAATCCAAACACCTCACCGAGGGGCACCAAAATAAAACATCACAAACGACACAATATAAAACTATAGAATACATATAACAGATTCACTAAAAAACACACTAAAAAGGAGAGAATTGCGATTTTACAAGTTAAGCTGTCCTTTTCGAATGCAACGGCATGCCACCCAAAATTTAGCCACAATCTTAGTAATAGAGTGATTTTCATCCGATAACATTTTATTACAACACTCCGAGTCTGTCTGCCCAGGCATCTCTTTAATAAGAGGTTGAATTAATCTATCTCGAGCCTTATGGTACCACTTACATCTAAACTTCATATGTTCAATAGTTTCTATCTCCCCAGACTCACATTTACAAAGTCTCTGTGCAAGGGGAACTCTTCTGTTTCTGCCCTTGAGCACTGCAGAGGGGAGAGCCTCACGTCTAGCTAGTGTGTAGGCTTTCCTATATTTATTTATATCAAGGTGTGTTAAATATGCCACCGGGACTGAACGATATCTAATTTGATTAGGCACTCTGAATTTAGGATATCTATCAAGATCTTGCGGAAGAATGGTGATTGGTTGCTCTCAAGCAAACTTTCTCTCTCTCTTTCATGCTTGTTAGCAGAGTTTATCGTCAAAGCCTGCAAGAGTACCCGTCTCATCGAAGTGTTTGGGAGAGCTTCATTAATGATTATATGACTGGTAGCCAGCATTTAGGGCATAAGTTGCCTAGTTTTAATTATGCAAGTGGTCTCGGATTCTGGCAGGCTCCTCTGTATGTGTGCGTGCTTGAGGCCCAGCTGATGGCTCAGCCTGCATTTTCTATAAGTTTGATGCTTTACTGAAAATCTCCTTGTAAGGAAACCTGGATCTTCGACGTGGTCTCTGTGCTTCACACCAATGGGATCTAGCAGCGCCACTTTAAGGCGTGCAGCGCGGTTCTTTCTCGTTTGGTTAGAGAATCGAGCGCAGTGACGACAGGACTCTGGCTTGTAAGACTCTCCAAGGCAAAAAATGCAGAGGGTAGGACGGTCGGGAGGAGCAAGTTTGCTACCACAACGTCTGCATCTATTGAAAAATCGCCACTTCTTCTCCATAAGAAGAGAGGTGGAAAAAAATGGTGTGTGTGGGGGGGGCGGCCCGAAGGCCTGAGGTAAATTCGCCTCAGAAGAAAATAAAGGTGTTTTTTAAAGTTTTTTTAAAGAACAAATTACTAAAAAAGATAAAATAAAGAAAGATCTTCGAGTGGTCATCTGTGCATTCACACCAATGGGATCTAGTGCGCCTGCGCTGGATCTGCCGGTGCTGTAGCAAGCTCTTTTAAAGGATTTTCGCACCCAGCCCCTCCGGGCATGCGCAGGAGCCCCACTGCGCATGCCCAGAGGGACGGGCGCGGACATCCCGCCAGTTCCTACAAACCGCCGCGTATCAACTCCTAATAAAACAGGTAGAAGAAGACAGCAGCGGGGCAGGAGGGCGGGTGGTGTGAATGCACAGATGACCACTCAAAGATTACCAGTTACTGGTAAGCAACCTGTTTATCTCGTATATCGTTTCCTTGGGATTTTTTCAAATCTGGAACAGAGTCTTCTGTAGTTGACAAAGTAGGGAAGATGTACAGAATGGGGGGGTACCCTTAAAGGTCAGGGTAGCAGATGAAAAAGAAGCACTGTGACCTAAGAACGTAAGAAGTGCCCTGCATGATCAGTTCAGTGGTCCATCTCGTCCTGCACACTGTTTCACACAGTAGCCAACTAGTTGCCCTGGAGGGCCAAGAAGCAGGGCACAGAGGCCAAAAGGTTTCCCCCCGATGCTGTCTCCTAGCTCTGGTATTCAGAGGTTTGCCACCTCTGGGTATGGAGGTTCCCTTTACTCACCACAGCTAATAGGCATTGGTGGACTTAACTCTCCTTGAATCTGTCGTAACCCCCTGTAAAAACTACCTACACTTGGAGCCATCAGGACAGCCGCTGGCCGTGAATTCTGCATTTAAATTATTTGTTGAGTAAAGAAGCTTCAAGGTGCTGGTTCTTACCTTTAAAGCCCTTTCTGGCCAGGGTCCAGCATACCTGAGGGACTGCCTTTCCCCATATATGCCCCGGAGAGCACTGCGTTCAGGGACCCAGAACCGACTGGTCCTCCCAAGTACCATGGAGGCCAGGTTGGCAACAACCAGGGCCAGGGCCTTTTTGGTGGCGGCTCCACTCTGGTGGAACGAGGTCCCAGAGGAGACCAGGGCCCTGCGGGAGCTTTCACAGCTCCACAGTGCCTGCAAAACGGAGCTCTTCCGCCCGGCCTTTGGAACTGCCACTACCACAACTATTGGTGTCACTATCAGTAACAACTGACAACCATGATGGAAGCCCTGAGCCGCTGCTCGCTGTGACTACTGCCCACTCCCCCCCAAAGTGAAGCAGACCAATAGAACTAAAGCAACAACTGGAATTACTAGCCCTTTAACACTATGTTTGATTTTAACACGGTTTTTATATTAATTATTATTTATCAGGAACTGTATTAGTGTGATGAATCGTGTTTTATGTATTATGAGAACTTTTGTATTCTGTTGTAAGCCGCCCTGAGCCAGCCTAGACTGGAAGGGCGGGATAAAAGTCAATGAAATAAATAAATAAATACATAATTTTTTTGCGTGTCCTTATCCTATGCCCATCAACTTCACTGGGTGCCCTCAAATTCTAATATTATGGGGAAAGGAGAAAAGTGGTCTTTATATCCATCTCCCCCCCCCCCGGCATGGTTTTA
>NW_015170981.1:132487-142106 GCF_001447785.1 Gekko japonicus | reverse complement strand
CATCTGTGCATTCACACCACCCGCCCTCCTTCCCCTCTGCTCTCGGCCCTTCATCTTGTTTCTTTGAAGGCTGTTGGGCGGCGGTCAGAAGGAACTGGCGGGATCTGCGTGCCCCTCCTTGGTCATGCGCAGTGGAGCCGGCGCGTGACCTGGGAGAGGCGCGAAAATCCCTTTTGCTAGCTATCGGTACCGAGAAGGTCAGCGCAGGCGCAGAGTATCCCAAGGGTGTGAATGCACAGATGACCACTCGAAGATCACCAGTTACAGGTAAGCAACCTGTCTTTTCTGTTCATCTGCAAATACAGCATCACTATTAGCCATGATGGTGGAAGGAACCTCTGTTCAGCCATCAGTGGCTATTAGCCACAAGGTATAAATAGGGGCTCTGGGGCAAGTGATGCTCTGTCTTCTTGGTGCTTGGGGGGGGGCAACAGTGGGAGGGCTTCTAGTGTCCTGGCCCCACTGGTGGACCTCCTGATGGCACCTGGTATTTCTGGCCACTGTGTGATACAGAGTGTTGGACTGGATGGGCCTTTGGCCTGATCCAACATTGGCATCTCTTATGTTCTCTTATGTTCTTAAACAAGGTGTTGGGCTACATGGATCACAGCTCTGATCCTGTAGCTGTCTTCTTACGTTATTTTCTGACCACAAAGGCCACATAGACAGTCGTGCTTTTATACTGCCCGTCTGAGTTCACAGAAGTGGCTTCTGCTGCTTATTTATTTAGATTTATATCCCGCCCTTCCCGCGAGTGGGCTCAGGGCAGATTGCAGCAATAAATTACATCAATAGACAAATAATATTAAGCAGTAAAGACAGTTAAAACAGTTTAAAAGATGGGCACAGCAGCAATGCACGATACACATTCCACATCCTAAGGCACTTGTGATTATGTAGTTCTGTGAATCTACACAGTATCAATTCAGTTTCTCATTTGAGTTTGTTTGCATTTTAAACCAGGCTGGTACAATGAAAACATCGGTGACTGGAACAAGCATTCAGACGGGTAAGTGGTACCTGGTAAACCGGAGCATGGTGGGTGATGAGGAAATGAAACCCAGGATGCTCGTTCGTGTCGTGGTCCCCGAGTGACCTTGGCTTTGCTTTCAGCTACTGTGAGTGGGAACGTTATTGTGAACACGGTGCCCGGAGCCCCTGCCGCGACCTTTCAGCCGATCAACAAACGGCTGGCATCGCCTGTAATCCCTGGGACGCTGGCGGTGAGTACCTTGAATTGTGCCAAGTGTAATTTCCGCGTTGAGTTAGGTCAGTGGCAGATGGAGACCCTCTAAAGAAGTTAGAAGGGGGCCATGCAAAAGCTATTGACAAGGGACATCAGTGACCAGGGAACAATCATGCACTGAAAATGGGACACTCCTTCAGTCGTGTGGTTGTTGGATTGGGGGCGGTTGTGTCACCTTGTAAAAGTAAAGGAAACCCGGGATTCTTTTTTGGACATGTATTGGCAAATGGCAGCTTCATGGAAGGAATCTGTGACGTGTGTGTGCATCTGTACAGATGTGGGAGTCGAGGAGGAGGAGGACTGGTGATGCTGTATAACCTCTGTAACCTCGTTTTGGAGTTCTGTTAGTCCCTGAGGTCTAGTTGCCTGAGAGGGTGGCCAGCAGGCTGCTCCCAAGGGAATGTTTAGATTCACACTCTCCCGAGATCTTATCTAGAAACCTGACTTATTTTCCTCTCCCAATGAGTACCACGTGCAAGAAATGACTTGGCTTTTAGGGATGTAGCCGGCAATTAGGGTATAAGGTGTTTAGTTTTAGCTGTGTATCTCATCTCGCATTCTGGCTAGCTTCGCTGTGTGTGTTCAGGCCCCAGTGGATGGAAGCTTCGCCTGCTATTTCTGTAAGTTTGATGACTTATTAAAATCTCATTCTAAGGAAGCCTGGATCTCGCTTATCGTTTCCTTGGGATTTCTGCGAACTTGAGAGCTTCTGGCCAGGGCTCCAAACAAATGCTAAGTACACTTTCCGGTTTGGGTCCAAACAGAAGCTGGGACAAGGTTGGCCAATCCTGGCCAGGGCCTGTGCCGTCAGAAGGCTGGTATCCTTGCCTTCTTGTTCGTAGGGGAGGTGTGCTGTAAATCAGGAGTAGCCAGCAGGAGATACGGTAGCCCTGTGCTGGCCAAAGGGAGGTACATCTATCCTTGCAGCGATGAAGGCTTTTTGAAATAACGTGTGGATGTGGACAGAATGTCCAGAATTAAAGAATAAGTAGAGTCCTGTTTAGTATTTGGCTGCCTAGGTCCTTGGTATTTGGTCAGTATTAATTGGAGCATTATGGGATTTTCTGTAAACAACGGCTCAGAAATAGACTTATTGGGACATAATTTAGCATTGCGTTGCACACTCATTCGCCCGACAGCAGTTTCGTTCTGCAGTCATGCTGTGGCTTTTTATCTTTAATAAAAATGGGACATTAAAATGCACACACACAAGCTAGCTTTCAGTTTCTGTCGTCGGGTGACTGACCCATCTTGATGAAACGTTTCCAGATCTCTGAGAATCATTCCAAAAGAGAGAGTGCAAATGCAAGATGTGGGCTCAGTTCAGATGTCACACCGAATCATGGCTAAGGAAGTCTAACTTGGGTGTGGCTTGATGTCTGAACTGACAAGCCACGCTCTGCAGTATGCCAGCAATCTAGCATCGGTAACTATGGGTTTGCAAACCATTGGCTTGTTTTGGTAACAGGGATTCGGCATGACGTCTGAATCGGCAAGCCACGGTTTCGGCCATTCCTCCTCCAAAGGCTATTATGCCATGAGTGTGTGAGTGAATTTGTGACACTGAGCACTGAACTTTAGAAAGAGCAAGGCAGATAAGCCGCTGTCTGTTTTTTTTGCACGTGGAAAATGCCAGCTGTCTCTTGGTGTGATGTCTGAACTGATCCACTAGGAAGCTGTGAGGTTTCATATCTTTCCTCCTCCCGTAGGCTTCCGGCGGTGCGGCCACGGCCCAGGTGGTACACACCCAACAGAGGACAGGCACCACGCCCGCTGCCTCGACAGAATTGGTGACCCTAGCGTCGACTCCAGGGGTCCGAGCTGTCACCTCTGTGACGGCATCGGCTGTGGTAACCACCAACCTGACCCCGGTTCAGACTCAGCCAAGATCTCTGGTTACTCAGGTCACGCCAGGTAAGAGTGTTAATTTTTCAGTATTTCAATTGTGATTTGAGCTAGAATGTTGTTCTGCCTGTTGTTCGTTTTCTGTTAGACTGACCATAAAATTCTTCTGTTTCCGTCTTTCTGGTTTTCAAGCGATGGCAGTGAGCACGTGGTGTTTGTGGAGCTTGTGTCTCTTTGGAGTGTCTAAGCAGAAGGGACAATGGGACCAAAACGTTTACATAAATAAGCAAATAATATCCTAGCTAGTCTCTCCTTTTTTCCTGGAAGGCCACTAGGGAAGGATTTAAGTCCTCTTGTTCCTGGGTTGGGGAACAGGATGTCTGGAGAGGAGGAAGGAATGGGCTCCACCTTTTCACTCATGATGAATCTTCAGTCCCGAAAGCTGTCTCAGGCATCTGAATTAAAGACTTTAGCCACACCCAGAGGACAATTTTGAGCATCTTTTCCCCCACTTCGTCTTATTCATATCTTATTTATTTGTCCCATCCTTCAGATTGTTCCAGGTGGCATATTTATTGATTGAGTTTACTTAATTTATACTCTGTCTTTGCCCCCAGTGGGTGCCCAAAACAGCTTGCATCGTTCTCCCTCCCCCCAGTTTATTCTCATAGTGACAAACCTGGGAGGTAGGTTAGGCTAAGAGAGCGTGACTGGCCCAAAGGCACCTGGTGAGCTTCAGTGGCAGAGCAAGGATTTAAACCTGGGCCACCCAGATCCTAGGCCAGTCCTCTAACCACTAACTTCTAACCACACGTGGTTCTCCGGCACCTTATGCTCCCAGCAACCTTTTGGGTTAGATTAGGGAAAGAGCCATGACCTTCACGGCCCAAGCAGGGATTAGGGCCCTGGTCCAATACTCTGACCATTACAGTGTACATATGAGCTTAAGAGAAGCCATGTTGGATCAGGCCAATGGCCCCTCCAGTCCAACGCTCTGTGTCACACAGTGGCCAAACCCCAGGTGCCAAGAGGATGCCCACCAGTGGGGCCAGAGCTCCAGAAGCCCTCCCACTCTTGCCCCCCGAGCACTATGAACACAGAGCATCACTGCCCTCAGACAGAGTATTCCCCTACACCTTGCAGCTAATAGCCACTGATGGACCTCTGCTCCATATGTTTATCCAATCCCCTCTTGAAGCTGTTTTTAAGAACATAAGAGAAGCCATGCTGGATCAGGCCAATGGGTCCCTCCAGTCCAATGCTCTGTGTCACACAGTGGCCAAACCCAGGTGCCATCAGGAGCTCCACCCGCAGGGCCAGAACTCCAGAAGCCCTCCCACTGTGCCCCCCTCAAGCACCAAGAACACAGAACATCACTGCCCCAGACACAGTGTTCCCTCTACACCTTGCCGTATGTTTCTCCAGTCTGAGAGCTCTGATTCTCCCCCATGTTTCTCTCTCTTCAGCCGCTCCAGCAGGCGTTCAGCTCTCGGGGAAGACGCTGTCCCAGGCTCACTTCCAGATCCTGCGGCAGCAGCAGCAGGCAGCAGCACAAGTCCAGGTCCCTCAGATCCAGGGCCAAGGCCAGGCCCAGTCGCCGGCCCAGATCAAAGCGGTGGGGAAGCTGTCGCAGGTGAGGGTGGCGCCCCTTAAGTCACGTCGCCACGGTCTGAAGCGTTGCGTTAGTTTCTCTGCACAGAGTCACTCAACTGGTGTTGCTTTCAAAGCTCAAGAGCTGGAGGAACGAAATCCTGCACCTGGATTTGACTGCTGCTCTCAGCACTGTGTTTCTATTTAGTGCATTTTGATGTGAGCATATGGGTCTCTTGTTCCCCCTTTTTAACCTCACCAACAACCCTGAGAGGTAGGTTAGGCTCTGGGAAGGACTGGCCCATGGTCACCCGCTGAGCTTCATGGCCAGAGTGGATTTGAACCCACATCTTACTGTAAACATTAAACCACAATGCTTCATTAACAGCTAGAGGCGATCAGAGAATGGATGGTGGTTTGTGCTTCTGCAGTGGTTTTTAGGAAACTATATTGCTTCCCCCCAGTTCAACTCATTCATAGTCTTGTATTTTGTGCTTTGGAGAGAAGGGGGGAACCCGCTTTGTGGGCGGAATAGACCTGCCCAAATTCTGCACAAAGAAAATATGAATTTTGTGACCAGCCGTGAATTCTGGGGATCAGCTCAGTTCATTGGGCAGTCTGCATAATGGAAATAAGACACTAAAACATAAGACTCAATAAAGAATATAATCTAATACAAAGCGTCAACTTGGCAGTGGGCCCTACTAACCTCCTTGAATTTTTTCCTGAATGTTTGGATCCATACAGCAAATCTGTGCTGCCTTTCATGCTTTGTTCTGGCGTCAACATGAAAAAAAAATGTGGCTTGTTCCTGGAGAGGAGGAGCCTCACAGAGTCCACTCATGGCTCTCCAGCCTCTTTCGCTTCCTGGGTTTGTTACAAATTGCACATTGCTGTGATGTCCAAATTCGTCTCGTAAGCAACTGTGGTTTGTCCTTGCCTCTGTGCCTGGAACTGAAAGAGCTGTCATTCGTTTGCAAGGTCTGAATCCCCAAGCACATTAAATGTGTAGTAATTGAAAAGTAAAAACTTTCAGAGCAGCCAAATGGCCCAGCCTGTCCCTGTTTCATCAGAGCTTGGAAGCTAAGCAGGGTCAGCCATGTTTAATACTTGGATGGGAGACCACTAAGGAAGTCCAGGTTTGGTGTGCAGAGGCAGGCCATGGCAAACCACCTCCGCTGATCTCTTCCCCGTGGTCTGGGGGTTGTCATGAATCAGTTGCGCCTTAACAGCCCACAATGGCAAAAGCCTCAATCATCATTAGTCCGGCTTAGTCATATTAGTCTGGCTCAAGAGGCCTTTCCCTGCCGCGAGAGGCTGTTCTGCCACCTGCAAGCGGAAAGCCCCGCTGCTCCCAGAACATGTCCCCGAGGCAAGATCCCCCTTCCCCCGTGTGTTCAGAGCAGCTTTCGATAGCCGAGACTCTCTTTCCGGGCACCAGAGTCATTGATGGCAAGGGGCGGGGGGCTTGTCCCGTGGTCTCCTTCCAGGAGCAGCTGATCAAGTTGCAGAAGCAGAAGTTGCAGCTTCCCCAGCAGCAGGCCGCCCAGCAGCAAGCGCAGGCAGGAGCCCCGCAGCAGAGCACGCAAGTCCAAGTGCAGCAGCAGCCCCAGCAGCTCACAGCGGTCGCGGCACCGAGGCCCGGGGCAGTCCTGACGGGCACCACCGTCACCAACCTTCAGGTCGCTCGCCTGGTGAGTTGCCCGTTTTTCCTCAGTGAGCATCTCCGTGGGGTACCTCCCACGTGGCTGTAATTGGGGCGGCGGTTCAAGAAAGCAGCATGAACCCGAGAGGGTGGTTCCCTTTCGCTTTTAATGCTTAGTGGCCAGGTGGAGAGAAGCTCTAAATCAAGAGGCAGCACTCCTCCATGTGGGATTTAGGGGGGATTTCAGCTCCATCCCAGTGCCAACCATCCTGTCGCTTCTAAGGAGGTCCCTGATGCATATATTCTTACTGAGTATTGTCAGAAGATTTACACCCATCGCCCTGCCGGAGAGTCAAGAGCTTTGTACTCTTGTGGGGCACGTAGGCTTCTCCTTGCATAAGGAGGATGTATTTTTAATTCAGACTTACTCACTCGGTGCTGTCCTCTCCCACTGATTCTCCAGGGTCCTGTGCACAGCAAGAGCTTTCCTGGTAGTTGAGATCTTTTTATTTGGAGCCAGCCCATTTTGAAGAGCCTGAGTCTCAAACATGGCAATTTTTGTTGTTGTTGTTGGGAAATAAACATACGGCCTCTGGAGAAGTGCGCAGTGACTCATGAAAAGCTCAAATTTTTGTTGGTCTTTAAGGCTCTACTGGACTTCTAAACTTTTCTACAGCCTCTGGATTGTCTCTTTTCTCCATTAAGTGTCTGGGACTGAATCTGGGGCCTTCTGTGTGTGAAGCTGGGGCTCAACCACCGGCCTCCCTCTCTCTCCACCGCTTCTTGTCCCCCGAGCGACTCGGCCTCTCTTCTGTATGCCTGTGCAATAATCTTAATTCCTTACTGCTTAGACTCGTGTTGCTGCTTCCCAGCTTCAAGCGCAAGGTCAGATCCAGGCCCAGACGCCGCAAGCGGCCCAGGTGGCTCTGGCGAAACCTCCGGTCGTGTCTGTGCCGGCTGCCGTGGTATCGTCCGCAGGAGTCACCACGCTCCCCGTTACTGTCGCCGGGATTAGCGTTGCCATTGGGCAGCCGCAGAAGGCAGCAGGTATCTCAACAGTTTCCTGAAATTCAGGGTGTCTGGGGGGGATGGAGAAGAAAAATGGAACAATTCTAAGGCTTTCTGATTCAGCTTTCGTTCTTCCCTGAGAGCAATGCTACAAGAACCCCACGAAGCAGACCTGCTTTTTGCTGCAGTTTCGGGGGCAAAGACACGGATTGGCTGCAAGGAATTGGTGGCACAGAACGTTCTGCGGTCAGCCGAACTTAATCTTAATTCCTTACTGCTTAGACTCGTGTTGCTGCTTCCCAGCTTCAAGCGCAAGGTCAGATCCAGGCCCAGACGCCGCAAGCGGCCCAGGTGGCTCTGGCGAAACCTCCGGTCGTGTCTGTGCCGGCTGCCGTGGTATCGTCCGCAGGAGTCACCACGCTCGCCGTTACTGTCGCCGGGATTAGCGTTGCCATTGGGCAGCCGCAGAAGGCAGCAGGTATCTCAACAGTTTCCTGAAATTCAGGGTGTCTGGGGGGGATGGAGAAGAAAAATGGAACAATTCTAAGGCTTTTTGATTCAGCTTTCGTTCTTCCCTGAGAGCAATGCTACAAGAACCCCACGAAGCAGACCTGCTTTTTGCTGCAGTTTCGGGGGCAAAGACACGGATTGGCTGCAAGGAATTGGTGGCACAGAACGTTCTGCGGTCAGCCGAACTTAAAACAGATCGAAGTCCAGCTTCTGTGACGGCAGGGGAAACGGTCACTTTGGCTGGGATTGAAATGTCAAACGGAGGCAGGATGAGGACTTGGGAAGCGGGCAGGGCTGGGGAGGCTGGCTAAGGAACGAGGCAGGGGAAAGCTCCGAATATGGGACGATGGACTGAGAGAGAAGAAGCCGGTGCCGGTTCGGCAGCTTGAGGGAAATGGTGGAGATAGGAAATTGAGGCAAGAAGGGGCCAGCAAGGGAAGAACGGTGAAGAAGACGTCGCAGCTCTTTAAAAATCAGGAGAGGGAGACGAGTGTCAGGGAAGAGGGATGCTGGCATGTAGAGAGTCTAGCTTCTGCCCAGAGGTTTTCTGCCAGCTGTATCTTCTGTCATTTTCACGCTGGCATCCGGCAACCTTAAAAGGGGGAACAGGAAATACAAAACAGGTGATCAGGGGAAAGAACCTGAATGTCCTGTATCTGTTTGCACCAACCAGTCAGTTGTTGGGCTGCAGATCTCTAGTAAAGGTGAACTCCTCCTCTCTTCCTCCTTGTGCTCTGACATGGATCCGCACAGCTGATGTTTCAGAGTCACAAAATCTGTGCATAGACACAGAGCTGGGCAACGTACCGTGAAGGCGTACACAACGTGAGTCCCAAAGTGACTCATTTAAGAAGTTCTTAAAAAATGGCCTTTCCTAGCATTGCCTTGGAACACCCTGAGCTCAGTTTTCAGGGTTAGAATCTCCGTGGCCGCGACGCTGCAGCGTCAAGGGCTTAGGTTCCCCCACAGTCACCTGTCAGAAAGAGTCTTGCACAAACTCGTGGGGGAGGGCTCTGTCCTTTTCCCAAGGGTCAGTGACTCATACGTTTTGTAGCAGTGCGAATCATTAGCTGTGGGTCCCATGCTCTTTGCGGATGGATGCATTTTCTTGACACTTAGGCTTGCTGAGTTGGAAACTCTCTGAAAATCCTCCAAATTAAAATTCAGGACTTTTCTACATTCAATTGCAGGAAGCGGTGTTCGGTAACTGAGAAAAGCTGAAGCCTTCCCCTGATGTTGTCTCCTGACTCTGGGATTCAGAGGATTAGTGCCTCTGAACATGGAGGTTCCTCTCAGTCACCAGGGCTAGTAGCCACCGATAGCCTCCATGAATCTGTCTAATCCCCTTCTCAAGCTCTGCATTCCTGTGACCACCACTACATTCTCTGGCAGCGAATCCCACCTTTTAATCACTCTCTGTGTAAAGCAGTCTTTCCTTTTGTCCGTCTTGAGCCTACTGCCCATTTGCTTCATCTGGATGCCCTTGAGCGCTAGCCTTTTGAGAGAGGGCATCCCTTGGGAATCCTCCCAGGCATTGTCTTGGAAGGAGCCCCACTAAGCAACCCCCCCTTCTCTTTTTTCGTCCCATGCAGGAGGGCAGACCGTGGTGGCCCAGCCGCTGCACGTCCAGCAGCTCTTGAAGCTCAAGCACCACCACCAGGCAGCCCAGCAGCAGAAAGCCATCCAGCCCCAGGTTGCCCAAGGACAGACTGCCGTTCAGCAAAAGGTCTCTCTCTCTTTTTCCTCTTTCTGCCTTCTCTTTACTCTTTCCGCCT
>NW_015170981.1:113723-132465 GCF_001447785.1 Gekko japonicus | reverse complement strand
CTTTCCCTCCTTTTCCTGCCTTCTCTTTTCTCTTTCTGCCTCCTTCTCAGGATAAGGCTGCTGTTCAGTGCTGGCCAAAAGTGGAAACGAGTCTGGTCGATATCACTGTAAAATAAAAGTCCTGCAGCACCTGAAAGACAAGCAATGTTTGTTTCACTACGGGCTGTCTGCTTCGTCAGACAGCTACGTGATGGGAAATTGTACTGGGGAACGTTATGGGGCAGGAGGAGGATGGGAAATTGTACTGGGGAACGTTATGGGACAGGGGTGTGTGAATTGCACTACCTGCTCTTTCTACATCAACTCCTCCCTTTCCCGCTTACATTGAGATTGACGCTTGAAAGGTTTATTGTGTAATTCGCACCAAACCTTCACTCGTTCCCCGCCCCCATGCCCCGTAAAATTTCTCCGGGAGCTGGAGGCTAAAAAAACCTGTGAGCTAGCTCACACTAACTCAGCTTAGAGGGAACACCGCTGATGGGGTGGGTTGTGAACCAGAAAAACTCACATGGAAACACTCACCACTAGTCATTAGGGGGAGCCTCGGATTCTTGTTTCATTTTGCTGCATGAGACTGGCATGCCCCTCCCCCTTTGCAGTCTGACATAATTGGGGCTTCCTTTTGAAGTCAGTGGACCAGATCCACACCCTTATTGTGCACCCTCGAGATTCAGAGGGCCCCGCCCAGCTCGATCTCATCCGATCTCAGAAGCAAAGCCGGGGCAGCCCCTGGTTAATTCTCAGATGGGGGGACCGCCCAGGAATTCCAGGGCTGCTGTGCCTTGAAAACCCTCTGAGGGGGTCGCCATAAATCAGCTGCATTTGGATGGCACATCCCAGCCCTGTGGCTGAGCTGTATTCAGAGAGCTTTTAGCCCTCTACAGTCTTATCTTGACTTTAGGCCAGAAGTCCTTCGTAAATTCCTCTTAGTAGACGTTCAGAGCTCAGTGACTTACGCTGTGGCAAAATTTTGTTGCTTAGCTACTAGGAAACGTAAACTTATTTTAGCTGAAAAAAATTGTATGATTCTCTTTTTAACATTATTTTATGTTACTAACTTTATTAACTTTCTCTTGTTTATGTTTTTATACTGTTCCCATGTTATTACTTTTTTTAATAACTCCGATTCTGTTAAATTTTCCAGGCAGATCTGATGAATTTAATATCTCCCTCCCCCCTTTCATATTGTTCTAACAAAATCACCTCTAAGGTGGCCAAATTTTGCCCCTCGGCAAGATCACCAAGGAAGCAGCTGGTCAAGTCTTCTTATTAATTGTCTCTACTATTGAAATCAGCCTGCCATGCTGCCTGGAAATTTTATTGTTTGTAAATGTGCTGGTAACTATGAGTGTCAATCGTGACTGATCTATGATTGTAACTAATAAAGAAAGAAAGAGATTTTGAGTGCCTTTGCATCGAGCAAGAAAAAGGGGGGTTATACTGGTGCTGCATCCCGTCGTCGACGACTAGCACAGTTAACTGTGTTTTGCCTCTTCAGATGAACCCACAGCAGGTCCAGGCGCAACAGCAGACGTCGCAGCAGCAGAAAGTTGCCTACGCCACGCAGCCAGCTATCAAAACGCAGTTCCTAACGACTCCCCTTTCTCAGGCCCAGAAACCTGGTGGAACCCAGCAAGTCCAGACCCAAATACAGGTACCAGGAAACCTTGCTTCCCCCCTTCCCCTTCTTTGGAGTTGGTGGTCAACACAGACTGTCCAGAAGACAAGTGCCTCGGACATATGGGGAAAGGACAGAGGAGGGCAACCCAGATGGTTAGGGGGTTGCAGCACCTTCCCTGTGAGAAAAGGCCGAAGAGTCTGGGGCTTTTCAGTTTAGGAAAGAGATGACTTGGGGGGGGGGGTTACACGTGATAGAGGTTTATAAAGATCGGCTCGGGGTGGAGACAGTTGACAAAGCAAAGTCTTTCTCCCTCTCCCAAAATGCTAGAGATCGAGGGCATCCAGGGGAGCTGATGGGCAGTAGGTTCAGGATGGACAAAAGGAAACACTTCTTTACGCAGAGGGTGATTCAAATGTGGGACCCGCTGCCAAAGGATGTAGTGATGGCCACAGGAATAAACAGCTTGAAAAGGGGATTAGATAGATTCATGGAGGATCAGTCTATCAAAGGCTACTAGCCATGGCGACTGAGGGGGAACCTCCACCTTCAGAGGCACTAAGTCTCTGAATCCCAGAGCCAGGAGGCAACATCAGGGGAAGGCCTCGCCCTCTGTGCCCTGTTGTTGACGGTCCAGAGGAATTGGTTGGCCACTGTGTGAGACAGGATGCTGGACTAGATGGGCCACTGGTCTGATCCATCAGGGCTCTTCTGATGTTCTTATATGCTGCACTGACTCAGCATCCTTCTCCCACCTCCCCCCAATGAATCAATGTGGGCCCCACAGCCTGAAAACAAATATTTGCAGAACTGAAGTTGCATCTTAACCCCAGACCCTTGCCCTTCCGTCCTTCCCCCCATTGTATCATTCTTAAAGGTCGCAAAGATTCCACAGGTGGTCTCACAGCAGGGAGCCGTGGCCAATATTCAGCAAATGGTGTCCGTTTCCCAGCAGGTAAGACGCACGGGAATTGTTTTAGTTAGCTGTGTGTACTCCACGTGTTCACTTTCAGAACTGTGTAAATTAGGAGGTCTATGTAAGCTGTGTAATGTCAGTTTTCTCCTCCTCCAGGCAGTTTTAAATTGTTGATTTTAAATTGGTGGGTTCCTGTGTCTTTTACTGTGTTTCATTGCGGTTTGCATCATAAGCTGCCTTGAGTCCCTGTAAGGCAGAAAAGCAGCTAATAAATGTTTTAAATGAAGAAACAGTCAGACCCTAGAGTTGGTTGCGTTTGCTGCAGAATTGTTTGCACATTCTGTTTATGTTCATGTCCTATCCGTGGTCCTGGATGCGAAATACACAAACCGATTCCAGGACATCCAGTGTGACTGTTTCTACTTTCGCAATGTTTGGGGGCTGTGAGCAGAGAAGCATAGCCTGTAGGAGAAGGACTGGGTGAGCTAAGCCTCTCTTTGTTTCTTTCCCCCCCCCCCCCCCCCCAACTCTCCCAGGTTCAAGCTCAGCCGCAGACAGTGACCTTGTCCCAGACAACGGCCGGACAGCAGCAGGTCCAGGTGATCCCGGCCACCACCGCTACCGCTCAAGTGGTCCAGCAGAAACTGATCCAGCAGCAGGTGGTCACGACAGCGTCGCCCCAGATCCAGGGCCCCGGGGTACCCAACCCGTCCCCGGCCCCTGCCGACAGCCAGACTCAGCAAGCCAAAGTGCAGATGAGGGCCCCGGTCCGATTAAAGGCACCCAGCAAGCCGAGTTGAGCGTCAAGCTTGAAAGCGGGGAGGCAGGGGAAACGCAGCTCCCTTCGTGCTTTCCGCGAGCGTCAGGCGGGTTTCTCGCAAGATCCACCTCTTCCACAAGGCTGCAAGTCTTCTCCGTGTGTATGGAAAGATCTTGGACAGCAGCTGCTTCTGCGGTGAACCTCTTCCCAGCTGGAACGTGTTTGGGGGGTCCTCGCTTCCTTGTTGTTCCAAGAGAACGCCCACCTGTTTTTCATTTGCTTGTTCGAACCATATAGCGTGCAAAGATTCGATCTTTGCTTATTTCCACCAAAATGTAACAATGGGGTTGTTTTCAGGTGTCTGTAGAATTTTGTCTGCGTATTCTAGACGATTGTTCTCACTGCCAGAGGGGGGATCGTACTGCGAGCGTGGGCTTCCTGTGCCCTGAGAGGGCAGCAGGGGACCCCTGATAGCACTTGGCCAAACTGCCCTCTCTCTAGTTCCTCGGAAGTTGTGGTCTAAGCGGGCCTTTTGTCGAATGGGGAGCGGCGGGCAAAAACGGACAAAGCGGAAGCATTCCCTGCTACGTTAGCCAATAAATGTGAAAGATTTGTAAATATCTGTAATTACAAACCATATTCCAGGCTTCATTTTTGGTAAGTCTTTTTAATGAAACATTTGCTAGTTTGGATTTTTGTTGTTTGTTTTGTGTGTGTTTTTTTAATTTGGTGTACAGTTTTTTGAGTCCGGCCCCCCCCCCCCCCCGGTCCCTTAGGCTCTCGTTTTCCATTTTTTTTCCGACATACTGACTATTGTAGGCATGTTGGTTTTTGGAGACAAAAAAAAAAAGAGAGAGAAGAATACTGTGTGATAGTGGCCGTGTGTGTTGAATTGTAACTCCCCTCCCCCTCCCCACACCACCTTTATTTGTAAAAGAAAATGGCTTGATGAATATTGCTAAGCAAGTATGGGGTTGTTGGGGTTTTTTTGTTGTCCTTGGTTGTTGTTTTGTGTGCGTGTGTGTGTGTGGGGCATCCCGACCTTGGTGGGGGAGGGATGAGGCAGATCTCAGTCCCATGTAAGTTTTGCACTTGCCTTTTGTTCCACGTTTGCAGAGCCATTTTGTTTTTTGGAAACGTTCACGTTAACCCTTTCTGCTCTGGAGGAAGAAATGGAAAGTTTTAAGTCTAATCGGACCCTTCAGCCAGGCAAAGAATAAGGTTATCGCGTTCCTTTCCTAAAGGTTTTTTTGGGGCAAGTATTTGAGTTGCTAATTCTGCAAAGTGGCACACATCACTGTTCCCAGTTGCCGAGCAGGCCGGGATCTATTTAGAATAGCAGTAGCTTTCCCCTCCCCCCCTCTTTATACTGTACAGATCTGCTAAAAAGCAAAGCGCCTTTCTTGGCCATGAACTGGACCATGCTCAGGGCCTTGAGTGAGTCCCCTGCTTTGGCCACTACTCTCCTCAGCAGGCTGTCAGCACAAAAGAGCGTGGCGTATTCAGCGTGGGTGTCTTTGTAATAAGTGGCTTCCTTGAATGGGGGAAATGGCTCTTTTAATTTCCCCCTTCCCCATTTAGCAAGAGAGCCTTGTGTGGTGACACATAAGTCTCAGCCCGTGATCCAAAAGAGAGGAACTGCTGAGCGCAGTTGGGGGCTCATTCGGCCACTTCCGCTGCAGCCTTTCACAGATCGGGAAGGCGAAGAGCTTTGAAAAATTGGACTTCCGTCCTGGTGTTGACTCCAGCGCAAGTCCCTACCCAAAGCTCACGGTTCCGTTGGTCATCCACAACTACTTGCAGATCGTGGTCCATCAGATGTCTCATTGATATAGATGTGGGGTCATTGGCCTGACAGACCTACCGATGGTATCTGAGAACCCGTCTTCTCTGCAGCGCTCCTACCCCTCCATTCATCAACATGTTTTCCTCCAGCTGCGTGTTGCTTTTCTCGGAGGCTCGTTTTTATACGGCTATCACGTTTGTGCTCGTTTGTTGGATTCTTCGTACCAGTGCTGTTTTTGAACCCAGTCCCCAAACTGTATCGCTTTGTGTTTTGGAGAGCTGCTGATATGTGGAGCAGTAAGTCCAGACAATTGCAGACATGGGGGCAGAAACTGCTGGGAATGTCTTCCCGTGCAAGTTCCACGAAATGCAGGAGCCTTTGCAGAGAAGCGGAGTTGAGATTCAGCACTGCTCCCATTCATTTCAAGTGAGATGTGCACAGGAATGCAGTTCTCAGCAGATTGCTCCCTGTTTCTGTACGCTATACTGACATTCATCTGTTTGTTTTAATGTGTTAGGTAGCCCTGGTTTTACTGCTGATATTTTCTGTCTTAACTAAAAAAATCCTGCATGAACTTAATGTAACGTACAAAGCAGAGGTACACCCGCCCCCTGCCCCCCCCACTTGATAGTGTCCATGTTCTGTTTTTGATTACGTCGGAAGCCATTTCTGTTTCCCCATACAGAGAAGACAAACATTTAGATTTCTCCTCCCCCTCCCTTTCTTCCTCCCTCCACCTCCAAAGTGTGATAGAAACTTGTAAATACCTTTATGAACATAACACATTTGTACTTGACCCAGTAGGATTGTAAGGACTTGTGCTGTATCCTACCTGAAGGTGTAATAAAGTGTACATTTGTATAACATCCTCCGTGTCGTTTGGTCTGAACCCCGGGGTCCTCTGACGTACCGCTCTTTCCAAGAGCAGCTGACCACCCACACCAGGATATGAATGTTGGTGGACTTCCTATGTTGCACGCTCCACAGTATTCACTACACTGCAGCAGAATAGCCTGGACTGGCTTCTGAAGTCGATATGTTTAGCCAGGTGGTGATCCAGGACACAGGGCCTTTTCTGTGGTAGCACCACAGCTGCTAAGCAGAGCCTGGTAACCGGCAAGAGGGTTATTGGTGGAGAAGTGTGGGGAGGGCGAGCTACACCATTCTCTGCACCAGGGCTATTTTTGGGCAGGAACGCACAGGAACGGAGTTCCGGCTGCCTCCCAAGTTGGCCACGCCCAGCAGGAACTCATTAGCATGATAGGCCACACCCAACAGCAGAAACCCATTAGGATTGGCTACATTAGGGGTGTGTGGCCTAATATGCAAAGGAGTTCCTGCTACAAAAATGCCCTGGGTTTTGACAACAAACAAGGTAAACAGAATAAGAAGCAAAAGGTGGGTGTGGCTGGATGACCACACTTCTGGTAACATGGGAATGCGGCTTAATATGCTAATGAGTGGTGCAGTCAGGAGGTGTGGCCTATTATGCTAATGAGTGCTGCTGCTGGGTGTGGCCTATTATGCTTATGACTTCCTGCTGGACTTTTTCTACCAAAAAAGCCCTGCTCTGCACCATCGTTTTATCATAGAGAAGAAAAAGAAGAGGAGATTGGATTTATATCCCGCCCTTCAATACCCGAAAGAGTCTCAGTGCGGTTTACCAATCTCCTTTCCCTTCCCCTCCCCACAACAGACACCCTGTGAGGCAGGTGGAGCTGAGAGAGCTCTTTCAAGGACTGCTCCAGAGAGAACAGCTCTGAGAGAGCCATCATACCAGCAGCTGCATGTGGAGCAGCAGGGAATCAAACCCGGTTCTCCCAGATACGAGTCCGCGCTTCTAACCACTACACCAAACAGGGCCAATGCCAGGCTTTTTTGCACACTAGGCGAGGCTACCTTCTGGCGCACACACCCCCCCGTGCGACCACCAATTTTCAAACAAGGAAGAATAAAAAACCCAAAATTTGAAATTGCTAATTTTTTATAAATTGTGAGAACAAGTACTACAATCTCTTAAGTTTTCTCTCTCAAACAGAAAAACACAAACCACAAAGCATTTTGAAAAATCCCGTCAGTTGTAATGTTGAAAATTAAGTCTCTAATGTTTCCATTTCAGGCGCTTCAGAATCTCATTTTGCGTGCCTTTTCTTTAGCAAATTCTGTCACCAATTCCTTCAGGTCAAGCGCTGATGCTTCAGCACGTTCAACTGAGATAGTTACCAAACCCAGTAATCTCTTTTGCAGCATTGTTGAGCATATATGTATTTTTATAAGTTTGAGTTTTGAGAAGCTGCATTCACCACTTGCCACCGACACTGGAAGTGTGAGAAGGATGAGAAAAATCCAGGTGCACTGAGTGAGAAGAAGAAGAGGAGGAGACTGGATTTATACCCTGCCCTTCACTACCCAAGGGAGTCTCAGAGCAGCTTACAAACTCCTTTCCCTTCCCCTCCCCACTGACGGGCCGGCCAGGGGAGGCCTTGGAAGGATTGGGGAGGCATTTAAATGCCTCCTGGTGCCTTCCCCAGCCTGTCCAAGGGCAAGCTTGCCTGGGCTCCCCGCCAGGCACGCCAAGGGAAGGCAGTTTAAACTGCCTCCCCTCCCCTCCAAGGGTCAGCTTGCCCGGGCTCCCTGCAGCCGTTCCCCTTCCTCGGGCACCCCGCAGCTCCCCTTCCCTTCAAGGGGGGCTTGCCCGGGCTCCCCGCAGCTGCGGGGCACCCGGAAAAGCCAAGGGAAAGACATTGGGGTGTGGCCTATTATGCTAATGAGGTGCCCTGTCAGGGGTGTGGGCTATTATGCTAATAAGTTCCTGCTGGGCTTTTTCTACAAAAAAAGCCCTGGTTATGTTCCATAACTTTTTAAAGAGCCCCTCCCGAGAGCTGGAGGAGCCGGAATGACCTCTCGCATCTGATGTCCGAGCGGCAAGGTTGCCACTCGGACATCAGACGCGAGAGGCGGCATTTGCCCCTAGGAGTTCAAGGCCACCACCCCGGGGCTCAGGGAGGCGGGGAAGCTCCCCCCGTTGCTGCCGCCAGCAGCAGTGGCCATAACTTTTTAAAGAGCCCCTCCCGAGAGCTGGGAGAGCTGGAATGGCCTCTCGCGTGTGCTGACGCAGAGGCGGCATTTGCCCCAGGAGTCCAAGGCCACCATCCCAGGGCTCAGGGAGGCCTTGGACTCCTAGGGGCAAATGCTGCCTCTCGTGTCTGATGTCACCGGTAGTAGGTGATGTGAAAGACCTCTCTCTGCCTGAGACCTTGAAGACCCGCTGCCAGTCTGAGTAGTAGACAAAAGGGATGTTGCACCTGATTTTCAATGGACCAAGACTCCCCTGGCTACCAGCAGGAGATGGAGGGGAGGGTACTCTCCCTCAGTGGTCCAATGCCATGGAGTCCATCCTCCAAAGCGGCCATTTCCTCCAAGAAAATCGATCTCTGTGGTCTGGAAGTGAGCTGGAATTCCAGGGGATCCTCAGGTCCCACCTGGAAAGCCCTAACTGGGTCTGATTCAATACAAGTCACTTTTATGCAGAAATCTCATTGTGCTTTCCAGGGGTGGTAGGAGGTTTACTTTAGTGAGATGCTGAGGCTATGCGATTATTATTATTCGTTATTTGATTTATTAATCGCCCCATCCTAGCTTGCTCTGGGCGATGTACAACAGAGGCACAAAGCCATAAAACGTCTACACAAAACATCAAGAATGCAAAGTAACATTATTATTATTATTTTTGGTCATATGTCCACGTGGTGGTTGTGTGGCCTAATTTCCGTGGTGTGAACCTGCAAAGCCAAGGGGCTCAATGTTCCCTCTAAGCTCTGGAGTCTTGTGAGCAAAAATTCTACTTTGTGAGCTACTGGCATTAAAGTTGTGAGCAAGCAATTTGGCTACTGCATCAATTAGTTTGCTCTGGAGCCATCCTTCCTGAGCCAAGACAAAAAATGTGTGAGTTGGAGGCTAAAAATCTGTGAGCTAGCTCACACTAACTCAGCTTAGAGGGAACACTGGCTGCAGTACTTGGCACGCCTACTCGAGAGCAAGGCCACTGCGTGCAGCGAGACTGCCTAATTGCCGGCTGAACGCTCGCCTCGAAACCTGCGCACGTTTACTCGGGAGTAAGGCACAGCGGGTGTAGGGACACCGACTTCCGAGGAAGCACCCCCCCTGCCCACTTGGACGGGATTGCAACCAAAAGATCTTCCGGCGCGGAGGAGGTCGCAAAGGCGATCCAGGGTCCCGAAGGAGGGAGGAGCGAGCCGGGCCGGGAAGGCGGAGCCGGGACGAGTTTCCTTCCGAGCACGTGGGGGGAGACCCGGGCAGAGGAGCCAGCCATGGCCGCCGCGGAAGCCGCGCTGAGCGCCTGCCTGGAGGCGCTGCTGGGCAGCCGGAGCCACGCCAACCGCGTCTTCGAGATCCTGGAGCTGCTGCAGGTGGGCGAGGGGAGCGGGGCTCGGGAGGGTTCCTCTGGGCTCGTGCAGAGTGCCTTTGGCAGGAGGGATTTCAGCACAAACGTTTCCAGGGCACAGAGATGCTCTCTGGAGCCCCCGCACCTCTTTGGAATGCCGGGAGCATCAGCAGTGACAGGAAAGGTGGGGGGGGCAGTACTGGGGTTGCCAACTGCAGGTTGGGAAATCCCTGGAGATTTGGGGAGCGGAGGGAGCTCTGTGGTTGACCGTGCCATACAGTCTGCCGCTCTCCGAAGAAGCCGTTTCCACCGGAGGAGCTGATCTCTGTGGTCTGGAGATCGGTTGTGATTCTGGGAGATCTCCAGGTCCCTCCTGGAGACTGGCAACCCGAAGAGACTCGGAACATTTGCGGAGTGTGTCTTCTGACGACTGGGGACTTCTGACTCGCTGTAGGCGTCAGCAGAACTCGGGACTCCCCGTCAAAGTTCCCTCTAAGCTGTGGACTGTTGTGAGCAAAGATTCTACTTTGTGAGCTGCTGGCATGAAAGTTGTGAGCGAGCGATTTGGCTACTGCATAAATGAGTCTGCTCTGGAGCCCTCCTTCCTGAGCTAAGACAAAAATGTGTGAGCCAGAGGCTAAAAAACTGTGAGCTAGCTCACACTAACTCAGCTTAGAGGGAACACTGCTCCCCGTGCATTACTGATGTCGCCTAACGTAGCGGAATGATCTCTGCAGCCGGCTTCATTACATTTGAGTTACAGTTGCTTTGTGGTGCTCCGTTTCGTGGTTCCTTGATCCTGCTGTTGTTTTGGGGTGGGTTTGTTTTTTTAATGCCCCTGTATTAAAACAACTGTGTAGTTAGGATCCACTCCATGAAGAAGCGAGCTGCCAGCCATTAAAGCTTATGCCGGGATAAATAGAACAAAGTTTGAGTCCAGTGGCACCTTTAAGACCAACAAGTTTAATTCTGGGTATAAGCTTTTGCGTGCATGCATACGAAAGCTTATACCTAGAATTAAACTTGTTGGTTTCACTTGTTGGTGTCACTGGACTCGCTAGTCTTAGAAGGGTGTGACTCCGTTTAAGACTGCAGTGTAAATCAGCCAGTCAGTATTTTCCACACTGGTTGGGGCCTTTATGTCATGGAGTATTTCAGGTCCTTGTAAAACTGGCCTTGTACCTTTGGCCATATGTTTAGTATGGATAAAATTTTCTGCTCCTTCACCTTCCTTCCTGCAATTCTTGGCTCCTCTTCCCAACAGGCCGAGGAGGAAGAGGTTGTCCTGAGCGCTATCCGGACTTGCGGTCGGCTCTTTGGGGCTTTTCTAGAGCAGGGAGAACTGTTTGTGGGGCAGCTGCCTCCAGAAGAGGGACCTCTGCCAGGTGAGGAGTTCACACTGGGATCTGGCACTGGGCAATTTGGAGCCTAAGGGTAGAAAATCTGCCTCCAAAATCAAGGCTAGGTCAGCTCAGTTTGCAGTACTGATGAGCGCTGTGGATTGGTGCCGTGCAAACTGAGGCGTGTGTGGCTGCTTTGTATGGGTTGGCGCCAATGCCCCCTCTAAGCTGTGGATTCTTGTGAGCAAAAGTTCTACTTTGGGAGCTACTGGCATTGAAGTTGTGAGCAAGCGATCTGGCTGTGGCATAATTTAGTTTGCCCTGGGGCCCTCCTTCCTGAGCTAAGACAAAAATGTGTGAGCCGGAGGCTAAAAAGCTGTGAGCTAGCTCACACTAACTCCGCTTAGAGGGCACACTGGTCGTAACACAGTTTTAACGAGCTGCCAATTGTGTGCACAGTTGTGCTGGGGAGGTATTTTGCCCCCCTGGTGTCCTATTTAAATCAGGCCAAGAACTGCACCTCCAAGGTAAGTAGATCTGCATTTTCCCCAGTTGCTTTTGAATGCTCTTTTGCTGTTTAAGCTTCTTCTTGTTTATCAAATCTGTAACTACAAATAACAAAACCGTACCTCGAAAAAGATATTATAGCATTGGAAAAGGTACAGAAAAGGGCAACTATGGCTGCAGTCACACGGAACAGAAGCCACACAAGTGAGATGGAAAACAGGCGGAGTTTCCGGGCGCGATCTCACCAGCACATCTGGGAAGCGTAGCACTCCCATGGCACAACTGAGGCTTCCAGCCGAAACTGCGTGGCAAAAAACTAGTACCTCGGAGGTACTAGTTTCCGGAAACTGCGGGGCAAGGGCGGGCGTCTGATCGCGTTTCTGGTGGCATCCGGCGCCCGCCCATGTCCCCTTGCAAATAAGGTGGGGGGTTTTTGTCCACGTCTCTGTGGATGTGCACACGCACCCAACGGAGCATGCACATTCGTCGTGTACACACAAAAACAAAACAGTTTGCCGCGGTGCGCGCTTCCTCGTTGCGCGCCGGCTTGTCCTGTGATCAGCACCTCTCCCTTGCCATGGAACCTCCACAGTACCTCCACAGGACCTCCACGGGAGGTCTGATCGAGTAACTGCGCAGTAGTTTGCCCCAGGGCAAACAGCCACGCTTCTCCCCCGCAGTTTCCTGCCCGTGTGACCGGGGCCTAGAATGAGAAAAGGGTTGGAATACTTTCCCTATGAATAGATTGTGTGATTGTGGATCAGATGCAATAGAGACCTTAGGTCATCTTATGTTATTTTGCCACCAGTGGATTGACCCCAAATCCTGTTGGATTACTCCTATTTTACAAAGACATCACTTCCCTATGGAACCCTGGGTGATAACCATACTGCTAGCAGATGAGGACCCTGAAACGACTCGCTTGGTGGCAAAATATCTTTCAATAGTGTTTTTTTTAAGCGGCTTTGAAATGTTATAAGTAGTTTTATGTGTATAATTTAAAAATGTAAAAACTAATTTCCATAATATCATGGGATTTTATAGAATTCATTGAAGTTTATAAAATGTGGTCTGATAATACTGTTCGAGATTATGTTTACTAGCTTTTATGGTAAAGACGTTTGGTCTAAATTATCTTGTATGTAATGCATTTTATAGTTGCTGTTTGTATGTTTGGCTTAAGACCTCCATGAAATTGCTGAGCGGTCGGGTTAGAACAGATAAAAGGAAGTGTTTCTTCAACCAAAGAGTGATTAACACATGGAATTCACTGCCACAGGAGGTGGTGGCGGCTACAAGCATGGATGGCTTCAAGAGGGAATTGGGTAAACATATGGAGCAGAGGTCCATCAGTGGCTATTAGCCACAGGGTATAGATAGGAACTCTCAGTCTGGGGCAAGTGATGCTCTGTATTCTTGATGCTGGGGGGACCACAGTGGGACGGTTTGTGGCATTCTGGCTCTGCTGTTTGACCTCCTGATGGCACCTGGGTTTTGGCCACTGTGTAACACAGAGTGTTGGACTGGATGGGCCACTGGCCTGATCCAGCCTGGTTTCTCTTGTGTCCTTAAAACAGTGTTTCCAGCCCCCCTCCTTCCTATGCAGTGTATTTGATAGCCTGTTGGGAGAGAATGGAGGCCAATCTTGGCCCAGTTCAGGTAGGGCTTTGTGCATCTCCAAATCTCTCTCTCCCCTCCTCCCCCCTCCAGAAAGCCACAGCGCAGAAGAGAAGTACAAAATCTGGATGCGACATCGGTACAACAGCTGTGTAAACTGCCTTGTGGAGCTGATGAGCCATGAGTCTTTCCAAATCAAAGTGAGTCTGGAGGGGGGGGGGGGTCTAGGTGGTCAAAGTGAGTCCAAAGGGGGTCTGGGTTCTACCATTTCAGGTGTGTGTGTGTGGGGGGTTACAAGACTGAGAGTTCTGGATTACACCTCTGCCCACAAAGAAACCACTTTCCTGCACGTAGAAAGTTATCGTGCTCAACGTTTTGCCTCTTCCCCGGTTTGCATTCTATGTGCAGGGAGTTCATTTCTTTTTGATGAAGGCACTGTTGGAAGTGGTATAGCCATCTCAGAGCGCATTAGGCCAGGGTGACCTCATATCTGCAGTTAGCCAAAGTGTTAGAATAATGTTCTTGTATGAACGTTCTTGGACTCCCTGCTTTTGGCGCAGGGTGTCCCAATTCCTTTTCCGTGGCAGTCCTGGCAACCGGTGCCGAGAGTAGGTGTCCCAGGGCAGTGTTGGAAGCATCCCAAAGATGCCATCGCGCCCGTGAAGACCACATAAAGGGAGTGTCTCCAATAAGTGTGTTGCATTTTCAGTTCTCTTTGTATCTTCTGTTTTTAAAGGAGTGTTCCCTCTGTACCTTGATGACATTTGTTGAGTTGGAAGCTAAACACCCCCTGGTCAAAGCCGAGTGGAGCTTCAACTTCCCACAAGAGCTTTTAAAGGTAGGTTGCGAGAGCTGCTGTTGGGGGTTCTTGGTGGCCTGGAAGGTGGAGGTTCAGGGCTGGACTTCCTTGAGAGCCAGGTTTGGTGTAGTGGTTAAGAGCGCAGGCTCTAATCTGGGAGGACCGGGTTTGATTCCCCACCCCTCCACGTGCAGCTGCTGGTGTGATCTTGAGTCAGTCATAAGTTTTCTCAGAGCTGTTCTCTCAGGAGCAGTTCTCGAGAGAGCTCTCACAGCCCTACCTACCTCACAGGGTGTCTGTTGCGGGGAAGGGAAGGGGAAGGGATTGTAGGCCGCTCTGAGTCTCCTTTGGGTAGTGAAGGGCCGGGGTATAAATCCAGTCTCTTCTCTTCTTCTTCTTCTCCCTCTGTATTGGGTAGCAGGAACTGCTTGGCACTTGCCTTTATGGAGAGGCTGCAGTGATCAGATCAGAGTTGGGCTTCCACTTGCAGCTAACCACACAGCTGGGGAAGGCACTGTGCAGGACTGCCCTGTCTGGTTGTCTTCAGCACATAATATTCACAGATGAATTGCCCTTAGCCATGGAGGTTCCACTCGAACTAGCAACGTTACCTAAACCTCGAGGGGACAACATCCTCTGGGGAAATATGGGCGCTGTGGTGAAATGGTTTAATATTTACTTCTTCTAGAGTCCACCCTTTGTCATGAAGACTCAAGGTGGATTACAGCCAATGCTCCCTCTAAGCTGTGGAGTCTTGTGAGCAAACACTCTACTTTGTGAGCTGCTGGCATTAAAGTTGTGATTGAGAGATTTGGCTACTGCATCAATTAGTTTGCTCTGGAGCCATCCTTCCTGAGCTGAGACAAAAATGTGTGAGCCAGAGGCTAAAAAACCGTGAGCTAGCTCACACTAACTCAGCTTAGAGGGAATACTGATTACAACTAAAAGTGATGCAGTAAGAGTGGGGTAATGCAGACAACCAGCATTTACTCCAGAGTAACTGTAAACAGGAGCTGCGGTGGCTCAAGTGGTTAAGACACTGAACTGCAGGCTGTGGAAGGTCAGTAGTTCAGCAGTTCAAGACCCGGGTGCCGCATGACGGAGTGAGCTCCTGTCTCTAGTTCCAGCTCCTGCCAACCTAGCAGTTCGAAAGCAAGAAATTGCAAGTAGATAAATAGGGACCACTTCAGTGGGAAGGTAACAGAGTTCCGTGCGCCTTGGTGTTTAGTCATGCCGGCCACATGACCACGGAAACGTCTTCGGACAGCGCTGGCTCTTCGGCATTGAAACGGAGATGAGCACCGCAACCCTAGAGTCGGATTCGACTGGCTTTCGAGCAAGGGAACCTTTACCTAACTGTAAACAGAAGTAAAGCACACTGTACCTAAATGCACAGTATAATACCGAGAGTAATGCAAGAATTGTGAGACTGAAGGAAAGCACAATACAAAATACACACTAGGCCATGCGAGACAACTGGATCACAAAATTAGAAGACAATCTAGTAGAAACAGCATAATACCGCCACTGAAGGGTACCAACGTCTGACTTTAATTACATCTTTAATTCACTTTATAAAAATACCGTTTAGAATAATTCTAACAGTGTCTCCTGTGCACCTGATTTCCTTGCCAGTTGGTGGTGAAGGGCCTAATCTCGACAGAGGAGGACTCCTCCCTCCTGATCTCTCGCTTCCAAGAGTACCTGGAACACGACGACGTCCGGTTCTTCGCCATGAAGGCGGTGGCTGAAAACATCGGGAACGTCATGCAGAAGACCAAAGAGGTACCGGGAATCTCGCGGCGGAGAAGCGGAGCCCAGGACGGGGGCTGTGCAGATGAGAGAGTGGAGCTGGCTCGGGGCTTAATGGCTGGGATGGTCGGGAGCAGATGCCGCATTTTGTCCTGCCAGTGGAGCTGGTTTGACTTTCGGAGTCACATTCTCTACTTGGGGCCCATAAGAGTAGCCCAGCTGGATCAGACCAGTGGTCCCTCCAGTCTTGCATCCAGACTCACGCAGTGGCCGGCCAGTGTCTGTGGAGGGCCAGCAAGAGGGCATGGAGGCCGAGGCCTTCCCTTGATGTTAAGAACAGGAGAAGACCGCCTCTCCCCCTATGAGCCCCGTAGGGCTTTACAGTCTGCTAATCAGCATCTCCTGGTGGTCCCCGGCCCCAGGGACATCCGTCTTGCCTTGACTAGGGACAGGGCTTTTTGGTGGAATGAGCTCCTGTAGGAGATCCAGGGTCCTGTGGGACCTTTTACAGTTCTGCAGGGCCTGCAAGACGGAGCTCTTCCGCCAGGCTTTTAGCTGAGGCGGAGGGCGTCCCGTCCCCCCCTCTCTTGGGCCTCCCCTTCGGCTGGTCAGATCTGTGTTACTGTCCGGGAACCCCAGTCTGAAATAGACCTCATCTGTTGAGGATTTGATTAGAAACATAAGAATATTATTGTATTTTATCTGATGTGTTTTAGTTGTTTTAAATTGTTTTGTGTATTATATTTGATGGAACCCGCCCTGAGCCTGCTATGCAGGGAGGGCGGGATACAAATTTAATAAAATAAATGGATAAGAAGAGCCCTGCTGGATCAGGCCAGTGGTCCATCTAGTCCAACATCCTGTCTCACACAGTAGCCAACCAGTTCCTCTGGAGGGCCAACAACAGGTCATAGAGGCCGAGGCCTCCATAAGAACATAAGGAGAGCCTTGCCGGATCAGACCAGTGGTCCATCTAGTCTAACATCCTGTTTCACACAGTGGCCGACCAGTTCCTCTGGAGACTGGAGGGTCAACAACAGGGCAGAGAGGCTGAGGCCTCCATAAGAACATAAGGAGGGCCCTGCTGGATCAGGCCAGTGGTCCATCTAGTCCAGCCTCCTGTCTTGCGCAGTGACCAACCAGTTCCTCTGGAAGGCCAAAAACAGGGCAGAGAGGCAGAGGCCTTCTCCTGATGTTGCCTCCTGGCTCTGGGATTCAGTGGTTTTCTCCTGCTGAAAGTGGAGGTTGCCGTGAGTCACCGTGGCCAGTAGCCAGTGATGGGCCTCTCCTCCACGAAGGTATCTAGTCCCTTTTAAAAGCCATCTGTGCTTGTGGCCATCGCTACGTCCTCTGGAAGTGAACGCCACAGTTTAATCATTCATTGATCCTCTGGCCTAGTGCTGGTTGGTCTGATCTGTCGCTGGCAGATATCTGGTGTGTGTACATGTGCGCTCATGAAATGCCTCTTTGTGCGCAGAGGTCCATTGGAGCTGCGCAGTCTCCACAATAGAGACCTCTTACCAACCACCACACTGGCCATGGTGGTGCAACTTGTGCATGGCTGTATGGTACAATTTAAAAACAGTTCCCAAGTAACAGTAGCACTTTTCCGTACGATTTAGGCTCTGACCCAACTCCTAACTCCTGTGTGGTGTAGATGTTAAAACAGTGCAGTGTACTGGTGGAGAGGGTTAGACTGGTATCTGGAAGACTCGGGTTCGAATCCCCACACGTGCCATGGAAGCTTGCTGGGCGACCTTGGGCCAGTCACGCTCTCTCAGCCTGACCTACCTCACAGGGTTGTTGTGAGGATAAAATGGAGGAGACTAGAGTGATGTAGGCCGCCTTGGGTCCCCATTGAGGAGAAAGGCTGGGTACAAATGAAGCAATTTTTTTTTTAAAAGTTCCTGTTTCAAATGCACAGGGTCAGTTGGCGGGCGGGCACCCAATGTTCCCTGTAAGGTGTGGAGTCTTGTGAGCAAAAATTCTACTTTGTGAGCTACTGGCATTAGAGTTGTGAGTCAGTGATTTGGCTCCCGCATAAATTAGTTTGCTCTGGAGCCACCCTTCCTGAGCTAAGACCAAAAATGTGTGAGCTGGAGGCTAAAAAGCTGTGAGCTAGCTCACACTAACTCAGCTTAGAGGGAACACTGGCGGGCACCTCTGTTTTTTTTGTCTCACGGAGAGTGCCAGCACTTGAGCACCTTCCCCTGGGGCTGAGGTGGGCGGGGCTTCACGTCTGTGCTGTTTTTGTCCCTTCCCCCAAACAGCCACTCCCTGTTTACCAGAAGAACGCCTTCACCTTCGTCTCGTCCATCTCCATGCCGGGCAACGAGAGCGAGATCAAGACCTTCCTGGTGAAGCACGGTGAGGCAAGCGTGACGTTAATGGTGGCGTTCTGGCAGCTCTCTGCAGACGCTTAAAGTCATAAGGACAGAAGAGAAGCCAGTGGCCCATCCAGTCCAACATTCTGTCACTTAATGGTCAGAAATACCAGGTGCCATCAGGAGGTCTGGCCCCACTGCTGGACCTCCTGGTGGCACCTGGTAGTTTTGAGAACCTAAACAGGTTAGTCAAGAATAGAAGAGGGCCAACTCTAAAAATCGAATTATGAAACATACAAAAATATACATGTGTTTATTAAACGCAAATTAAAATAACAAACAAGGGCCCATTCATACCTCATATACAAATATAAAAATACAAAGGCTGATGAAATAGACCTAACGCGTTTCGGCCTTCACAGGCCTCCCTCAGAGGTCTAATGCAAATAGAACATGTTGGCTGATATGTAAGAATATATACAATCAAACATATACAAAATATGAAATAAAGACCAGAAAACAATTGTTCCAAAGTTAAACCCCTGGGCAAAAATACAAATGAAGCCTCCAGTGCAATCACATGTCCGGTAGTACTTCTCTCTGGTCAACTATATATTCTCCTGAGATTGTAGAGCCAAATGTTCCCAACGACAGAATGTTGGGCTGGATGGGCCAGTGGCCTGATCCAGCATTGGCTTCTCTTCTGTTCTTATGACTTTCAGCGTCTGCAGAGAGCTGTCAGAATGTACGGTGCTTTTTGCAGGCAGTGTGAGGGGGTGGTTAGAGTGTCAGACTAGGATCGGGGGGGGGGCACGCTGTCACAAACCTTTAATGGGTGACTCTGGCCACTTACCTTCTCTCAGCCTAATCTAACTCATGGGCTTGTTGTGGTGATAAATGGGGGGGGGGGGGAACATT
>NW_015170981.1:96672-113618 GCF_001447785.1 Gekko japonicus | reverse complement strand
CAGCAGGAAATGGTGCCATAGAGCCCACCCCCCAAAGCCTCCATTTTCTCCAGGGGAACTGATCTCTTTTACCTGGAGATCAGTTAAAATACGAGGAGATATCCAGGCCCCTCCTGAAGGTTAGCAATCCTAGGAAGAAGACTTCACTCGAAGTCTCAGAGCGGCTTACAAACTCCTCTCCCTTCCCCTCCCCACAACAGACACCCTGTGAGGCGGGTGGGGCTGAGAGAGCTCTGACAGAAACTGCTCTTTTTCAAGAACAGCTCTTATCAGAACTATGGCATGCCCAAGGTCATCCAGCCAGGCGCAAGTGGAGGCGTGGGGAATCCTGGATCTCCCAGAGTAGAGTCCGCGCACTTAACCACTACACCAAACTGACTCTAGGAGAACTGTGTATGCCGCACTGAGCTCCTTGGTGGAAAAGCAGGATAAAAACATATCTGGTCGATGGTTTTAAAACAGCCCCGTAAGGTAGGACAGTATCATTACCCCATTCATGGATTGGTTGTCTTTCTAGCGCTACAACCCGGATCCATCAAGGAAGTCCCTGCAGCTACTTTTTAAAACATACTTTTAGAAATCCCAGATCTCCCATGTAATGTGCGGTGGAGCCCTTAGCTGGGGACCTGGATTTGACCTGGGTTTTTCTTGCTGTTTCTCCCATTGCTGTATGGCTGGCTGAAAGGGATGGCTGGGAAGCCGGTGTTCTGTGCAAATCCAAGAACTCTGTTCTTAAAAGGAAAAAAAAGTCTGTCCCCCCCCAAAGGCTGTATTTGACAACCTGTAAAAATTTAGGCATGAAAACTCGCCCCCTGGAAATCTTCCTAGAATACCACCAGCTTTTGAGATGTTAAGCAGCCTTTTCCCTCAAGCTTCCAAGTCTGTCTTTGCAAGCCTTGAGAACCACATATTTTTTTAGAATGAAATCTGAAAATACTGAGCTGGGTACTGTTATCAAATGTGATGGTGTGATTGTAGGCGACCTAGAATCATAGAGTGGGAAGGGACCTCCGGGGTCATCTAGTCCAACCCCCTGCACAAATACAAGAATGGACTTGACTCTGCCGCTATTCCGTTGCATTTCCTTTCTCTTTTTCCTCTCTGCAGCAAACCGGGAGGAATGGAAAGTGTCAAAGCTGAAGGTACCTTCGAGTTGTCTTTTGTTTCTCTTAAACAGCTCAGCGTCGGGCTGCCATATTAGAAGAACCCCGCTTGAGACTAGGGATCCGCTTAGTGCAGCATCCTGTTTTCCCCGAGTTGCCACTTAGATGTTTTTGGGATGCTCATGAGTGGGGCATGACAGCAGAGTTGGCGTATCAGGGGTATACTGCCTCTGTACGTGGAGGTTCGTAGTTATTGATAGACCTGTTCTGTTTGGATGTGGAACGCCAGGAACCACTGGAACTGGGGAGTGACTGTGTGTGTGAAGAGCTTTGCTGTGTCCACCTCAGCAGAAGCAAGATGGCTGCTGTTCAGAGTGGCCGGCTCTGGACTGGAAAATTCTAGGAGATTTGGAGGCGGAGCCTGGGGAGGGCGGGGCTTGGGGGAGGGACCTCTGCAGGGTATCATGCCCTAGATTCCAACCTCCAAAGCAGCCATTTTCTCCAGGGGAACTAAATACTGTAATCTGGAGATTTGTAGTCCGATCTTTGGAGATCAGTTGTAATTGCTGGAGATCTCCAGGTGCCAGCTGGAGATTGGCAACCAGGCTGCTACAGTGTGCCCTGTGTTCTTTCTCTCCTTTGTTTTCAGGAGCACAGACGGGCCTTCGAGAGGATGTGGCTCGGGTTTCTTAAGCATAAGGTGAGTGCGGGAGGCCTTGGGTTACCATCACAAAGTCCCGTTCTCCTCTGACTGCGGTCCCTGTGGCTTGGGAGGCCTGGTGTCCCGGGAGGGATTAAAACATTTGGAACCCCTCACCGGTGAACTCTCTGAGTTCTCGAATGGCAGGCAGTTTCCCCAAAAGTGGGCCACGACACCCTTGCTTGTGGGCTGCAGGGCTCTGACTCCTGAGCCCTGGGCCCCGATCCTCCCAGCGGCAGGTTAAGGAGAAGAGATAGCAGAGCTGCGGCATTCCACCCTCCACCCCCATTCACCCCCTGGGGTTTGGCTCACTCCCAGGCACCAGTGGTGTGGGAGATGATGGGCGTAGCATGTGAAGAAGAAGAAGAAGAAGAAGAAGAGATTGGATTTATACCCCGCCCTTCACTACCCAAGGGAGTCTCAGAGCGGATTACAAACTCCTCTCCCTTCCCCTCCCCACAACAGACACCCTGTGAGCAATATTCTCTCTAAGCTGTGGAGTCTTGTGAGCAAAAATCCTACCTTGTGAGCTCCTGGCATGAAAGTTGTGAGCCAGTGATTTGGCTGCTGCATAAATTAGTTTCCTCTGGAGCCATCCTTCCTGAGCTGAGACAAAAATGTGTGAGCCAGAGGCTAAAAAACTGTGAGCTAGCTCACACTCAGCTTAGAGGGAACATTGCCTGTGAGGTAGGTGGGGCTGAGAGAGCTCTGACAGAAACTGCTCTTTTCCAAGAACAGCTCTTATCAGAACTACGGCTTGCCCAAGGTCATCCAGCAGGTGCAAGTGGAGGAGTGGGGAATCAAACCCAGTTCTCCCAGGTTAGAGTCCGCACACTGAACATGACTGAATGTGATATCTGCCCCTTCTCTCTTCCCGCCGTGCTCGCAGCTACCCAGCAGCCTCTACAAGAAGGTCCTGGCGATCCTAAACGACTCCATCCTGACTCCCTGCCTCATATGAATGAACCCACCCTCATGATAGACTTCCTGACGGTCGCATATGACATAGGTGGGTAAAAAAACAGCATTCTGTGCTTGATTACTGATCCACCCAAAAGGAGGTGGTGGTTTGAAGACAGAAGAAGAAGAGATTGGATTCATACCCCGCCCTTCACTACCCAAAGGAGTCTCAGAGCCATTTACAAACTCCTTTTCCTTCCCCTCCCCATAACAGATATCCTGTGAGGTAGGTGGTGCTGAGAGGGCTCTTTCGAGGACTGCCCTTGACAGAACAGCTCTGAGAGAACTTGTGACTGACCCAAGGTCACTCCAGCAGCTGCATGTGGAGGAGTGGGGAATCAAACCCGGTTCTCCCTGATTAGAGTCCGCACTCCTAACCACTACACCAAACTGGCTCTCAAAGATCTGTCCATGTATCTAGTGAGTCTTCCAGACGTTCTCCTTGCTGAATAGCGATGGTCGGGGTCCCCAACTTTTTGGGGGGGCCTGCAGACATTTTGGAACTCTGACACTGCCCAAGGCAGTGGGCAACATGGCTGCCAGAGGAAGTGGAGCCAACCACAAAAAGTTGGGGAGATAGGTTATATCGAACTCTGATAGCACCTGCTTGACATTTCAGGCAGGAGCCCTGTTGAACAGCACGCCTTTTAATCTGCACAGCCAATCAGAAGCCCTGCTGGACAGAAAGCCCTACCGAGCCCCGCCCGCTTTCTCAAAGGACTTGGAGGGCACCGGGGAAGGTCTTGGCGGGTGCCGTTGCACCCATGGGCACCAGGTTGGGGATGCCTGAGCTGTGGGGGCTGTCTGGAGGTATTTGCCAGTTCGCACAGAGCCTCCAAAGCCAGTGGATGAATTCAGAATTTAAGTAGCCTAAATGTACAGCCTTCTTTGGGGCAGAGAGGTGTCACTCTTCCTTGAGACAGTGCCGTCCTTTTGCCAGAAACTGGGACTTAGCCAGTCATCTTTGGAAGGAAGCTTGCATAGCCTTTCCCTTGATATAAGAAGAAGACACAGTCAAAACTGCCCTCCGAGCTGCATCCTGCAGCTACCTCAAGAGTTGTATTCATACAACAAGGGCCCTTCATAGGTACAGACAGGGGTCATTTCCTGCAGGAGCGCACAGGAGCGGGGCTCCAGCAGTAAAGAGCCCAGGGGGCGGGCACATGCAACAAGCCCCACCCCCTGCTCCCAGCAGCCCTCAGTCAGAGCAAGAAGCAGCCAGGTAAGTTGCAGAGCCCCCCCCCAGTCCAAAACAGTCCAGTGGCACCTTTAAGACCAAGTTTTATTCAGGTACAAGCTCTCCCTCCTCTGTGAGGACAGATCTGCACGTCCCCCCCCCCCCAATAGCTAGCAATCCAAAACAGTCCAGTGGAGCCTGAGCGGTGGGTGTTGCCTTCTGACACACTTCCGGTGAGGTCAGGGGGCGTGGCATATGCAAATAAGTTATGCTAATGAGCTCCTGCAACTCTTTTTCTACGAAATGACCCCCAGGGTACAGATGAAGCTTCTTCATCTGACTTCTGCAGCCCTGATTTCCAAGGACATTTCCCCAGCTACTCGGGGAAGGGCTGTGGCTTAGCGGAAGAGCCGCTGCTTTGCATGCAGAAGGTCCCAGGTTGAATCCCCGGCATCTCCAGTTGAAAGGACCAGGTAGTAGGTGATGTGAAAGTCTTCGAGCCTGAGTCTTTGGACAGCTGCTGCTGGTCTGAGTAGACAACACCTTGACGGGCCAAGGGTCTCATTTCAGTAGAAGGCAGCTGCATGTGTGTACCAGAATATACCACTTCTGGATATTTTTTATTTTATTTAAAACATTTTATACCACCTTTCCACTGGATCAGGATCCCCTAGGCTTGAAGACACACAAACATCTGAACAATTGAAAACATTTACAATTATAAAATCATTAAAGACACCCGTGTGGGTAGTTTCAGAGGTTTGCTAGATTTGAGTCCAGTAGAGACCAACAAGAGGTCTTGGGGATAAACGCTCGAGAGTCACAGCTCGCTTTGTATCTGATGAAGGGAGCGTTGAAGGCTTCTACTGAAGAAACCTTGTTGGTCTCTAAGCTGCTGGATTCGGATCTAGCTGGTCTGGATGTATTCAGTAAGGATCAGGATCAATGTTCCCGCTAAGCTGTGGAGTCTCATGAGAAAAAATGCTACTTTGTGAGCTGCTGGCATTAAAGTTGTGAGCCAGCCATTTGGCTCCTGCTTAAATTAGTTTGCTCTGGAGCCCTCCTTCCTGAGCTAAGACAAAAATGTGTGAGCCGGAGGCTAAAAAACTGTGAGCTAGCTCACGCTAACTCAGCTTAGAAAGAACACTGGTCAGGATGACCGGTTGTGTGTGAATGCCTGCCTCAGCACAGTGGAGGTGTAGCACTTGGAGAAGGCTTTCAACGTGTGAGTCTGCCCTTGCTGGTTTGTTTGTGCCTTTGCGGTCTCTGTCCGCCTGCTTCCAAGCCCATCTTCACACATGACAAGCGCTAGAAAATTCTTACATTTTATTTCATATGAAATTTCCAGGTTGCTGAATTGGAGTTGATAGGAAATCCCATATTTGGATGCAGGCTTGTGGAATGCAGCGCTCCCCCCACACACACCCTTTGTTGCCAGCTACTACCAGGAATGACAGGAATGCCCCTGTAATACCCCAGGCGTGGCTGGCCCTTGTGCCTGAACCTAGCATCAGTGTCTTTCCTTACTGTCCCTATTACTGCCATGATCTTGTCCTATTTCCCCCATTGAACTTTAGACTTAAATTTTACTTTGCTTCTCTTATAGGTGGAGCCATCAGTCTTCTCGCCTTAAATGGATTGTTTGTTCTCATTCTCCATCATAATCTGTAAGTTCCTCCCATTCTCCGATAACACTTCTGCGGCCAGATCTAATATGAACAGGGCTATTTTTTGGCAGGAACGCACAGGAACGGAGTTCCGGCTGGCTCCCGAGTTGGCCATGCCCAGCCGGAATTCATTAGCATAATAGGCCACACCCAACAGCAGAAACTCATTAGGATTGGCTACAATAGGGGTGTGTGGCCTAACATGCAAAGGAGTTCCTGCTACAAAAAAAGCCCTGGGTTTTGACAACAAACAAGGTAAACAGGATAAGAAGCGAAAGGTGGGTGTGGCTGGATGACCAGACTTCTGGTAACATGGGGGTGTGGCCTAATGTGCTAATGAGCTGTGCAGTCAGGGGTGTGGCCTAATAGGCTAATGAGTTTCTGCTGTTGGGTGTGGCCTATTATGCTAATGAGTTCCTGCTGGGCTTTTTCTACAAAAAGAGCCCTGAAAATGAATAATGGAGTGAGTGGGTTAATTGGTCTGTACCACTGTAGACAGATAGACAACTCCCCTTAATTATACACCAATCTCTCTCTCTCTAATCTCTCTGTCTCTAAGTTAAAGCATGTTGCGTGGTCTGTTTTGTCTGTCCTCCTTGTGTAGGGAGTATCCTGATTTTTATAAGAAACTCTACAGTCTTCTGGACCCCTCCATCTTTTACGTGAAGTACCGTGCCAGATTTTTCCGTTTGCTGGATCTCTTCTTGTCGTCTTCGTAAGTACGAGCGCGAGAAAAAGGCCGTGAGCCCCGTTTAAACTCTGGGCTTCCCCACATGCTCATTTTCCTTGCTTGTGTATTCCTGTTGCTTTGTTTGTTTGTTTTCTGTTCTGCACGTGTTTTAATCCCTTTAGTGGATGATTCCGTATTACATTGTTGTATGTCTGACATAAAAACCTGCAGGTTAAATCTGCAAGAAGGTGCTGGACATAACGTGATGTAATATCGAATCAGCCTCTAGAGGGAGCAGAACTCATGGAACAGAAAGAAGCCCCTGAAGTAACAGGAACACACACCAGCAAGGAAAAAGAGAATAGGGAAAAGGTCTTTGCTTTGATTTCCACGAGCAGGTAGATGGCCCCTTTGCTGCCTCCAGCTTCCAGTTTTGTTCTCAAAAAGCTGCTGTTATCTTTTTCCAGGAGTGAGGGCCAAAGGAGAGATGGCTTTGAGGACTTGTTCTCCCCCCATTGTGTTTGTAAAAGAGTTATGCTGAAACCTGTTGAAATTGCTGTTTGACTGGACAGCAGAATAAGGTGGGAGGATGCTCAAGGGAGAGAAGTAACTGCCCCTTCAAGGTGCAAACGTCATTATCAAAGGCTCCTGCGTCCTTGCATGTCGAAAATTAGCACAGAAATGGCAGGTAGACTTTTGGTTTCCAAGAGGGTTTTTTCCTCGGTTGATTATTTACTATGGTAATAGACTATCGTAATAAAACATACGTTAGCAAAATAGTTATAAGGATATACATGCAGCTTTACATTAAGAAGAAGAAAAATAACAAATATATTGCACTGCACCGGCACTGTATCTTGGTAAACTCGGGCAGCCGCACAGAATCCAACAACTCTATCTGAGGTTTCTGATTCAAGGTCTGTTAGAAGAATGGAGGTATCCCATTCCTCTGATCGTTCCTGGAAAGGTTCCTCCTCCCCCTCCCCCTTTCTTTTTTTGACTGTCAGGGATCAGAATCCCCCACTTGCAAGCTGAAGGTAGTGCTCAGGTTTTGTTGAAAGAGGTCACACAAGTTTCTGGAGGATAAGTCCAATCAGTGGCTGTTAGCCATGATAGCTAAATGGAACCTCCATGTTCAAGGGCAGTAACCCCCGAATATCGATGCTGGGGGGAAACAACATGCAAGACTTGGGCCTCGGTGCCCTACTCATAGGCCTTTTGTAGCATCATTTTAGTCGCCGTGAGAAACAGGATGCTGGACTAGATGGACGGACCCTTGCATTTGGTCCATCAGGGGAGGGCGCCTTTTTTAAAAAAAATATTATTTTTTGTTTGTTTAAATTGTTACATTGAGTATTTATATTTATTTACATTTTCTCTCCTCCCTCCCTCCCTCCCTCCCTCTTCAGACCCAATCCTCCCTCCCTTCCTCCCTCCCTCTCTCCCTCCCTCCCTCTTTTTTAGTCATAGTCTCTTCCCCACAGCCAAGGGCACAGAGTCTTAATCTTCCACTGAATGTCCCAGGGGAGGGCGCCTTAATCTAAAAAATGAGCTTAGTTTTCTTGGATGACTTTCTTGAGAAGCTTTGTGGCACCATTCTAGACTGGCACCACAAAGTGAAGCAAATGAGAGCTTTCCCTCCCTTTTGGTGAGCCAGTTTGGTGTAGTGGTTAAGCGCACGGACTCTAATCTGGGAGAACTGGGTTTATTTATTTATTTATTTATATTTACATTTATATCCCGCCCTACCCCGAAGGGGTTGATTCCCCACTCCTCCACATGCAGCTGCTGGTGTGACCTTGGGTCAGTCACAAGTTCTCTCAGAGCTGTTCTCTCACGAGCAGTCCTCAGAAGAGTTCTCAGACCCACCTACCTTACAGGGGGGGGGGGTCTGTTGGGGGGAGGGGAAGGGGAAGGGGATTGTAAGCCACTCTGAGACTCCTTCGGGTAGTGAAGGGTTGGGTATAAATCCAATCTCTTCTTCTTCTTCTTTTCCAACAGGCACTTGCCGTCATACCTGGTAGCGGCCTTTGCCAAGCGCCTGGCGCGCCTCTCCCTCGCTGCCCCACCCGACGCCCTGCTGATGGTCATCCCCTTCATCTGCAACCTGCTGCGGAGGCATCCGTCTTGCCAAGTGCTCGTCCACAGGCCCGGTGGCCCCGAAGGTGAAAAGAAAGAGGAAGGGAGACCTCTAGCCTGCTTCTGGAAAGCCCAGCATCTGAGACGGCTCTTCCTCGGGGGGAGTCTTTGCATTGAGGCAGTTTTGGGACGCATGTGATGAAATCCACGCGAGGATCTGTGGGACTAAGGCTATGTACTATGTACTAATGCCCATGCGCTGCTGGCTTAAGAACATAAGAACATAAGAGACGCCAATGTTGGATCAGGCCAAAGGCCCATCCAGTCCAACACTCTGTGTCACACAGTGGCCAGAAATACCAGTGCCATCAGGAGGTCCACCAGTGGGGCCAGGACATTAGAAGCCCTCTCACTGTTGACCCCCCCCCAAGCACCAAGAAGACAGAGCATCACTTGCCCCAGAGCCCCTAGCTATACCTTGTGGCTAATAGCCACTGATGGACCTCTGCTCCATATGCTTATCTAATTCCCTTTTGAAGCTGTCCATGCTTGTAGCTGCCACCACTTCCTGTGGCAGTGAATTCCATGTGTTAATCACTCTTTGGGTGAAGAAGTACTTCCTTTTATCCGTTCTAACCCGACCGCTCTGCAGTTTCATGGAGTGCCCACGAGTTCTTGTATTGTGAGAAAGGGAGAAAAGTACCTCTTTCCCTACCTGCTCTTTCCCATGCATAATCTTATAAACCTCGATCATGTCACCCCTCAGTCGTTGTTTCTCCAAGCTAAAGAGCCCTAAGCGCTTTAACCTTTCCTCATAGGGAAAGTGTTCCAACTCTTTTATCATTTGAGTTGCCCTTTTCTGCACTTTTTCCAAAGCTATAATATCCTTTTTAAGGTGTGGTGACCAGAACTGCACACAGTATTCCAAATGAGGTCGCACCATTGATTTATATAGGGGCATTATGATATTGGCTGATCTGTTTTCAATACCCTTCCTAATAATACCCTTCCATGGACTTGTGTGGGTGTGCTGTGCATTTCTGTACATCTTTCACATAGGTGCCATGGAAGAGCCACAGTTTGGGGTGGGGCAGGGTAGAGCACCTGCTTTGCGTGCAGAAGGTCCCACGTTCAGTCCCCAACATCTCCAGCTAAAGGAACTCAGGTGTTGGGGGAAGGTTTTTATCTGGCTGAAATCAGTGGTCTGACTCGGCGCACGGCAGCTGCATCTTCTTCCAAGGAACGGGAGCATGAAGCTGCCTTATGCTGAATCAGACCATCGGCCCAATCAAGGTCAGCAGTAGCTCTCCAGGTTTTTATGCAGAGGTCTTTCATATCACCTGCTGCCTGATCCTTTTAACTGGAGATGCTGGGGATTGAACCTGGGACCTTCTGCATGCCAAGCAGAGGCTCTAACCCCTAGCCATGGACCCTGCCATGAACACATGAAACTGCCTTATCCTGAATCAGACCCTCGGTCTCTCAGGGGGCAGTATTGCCTACTCAGACTGACAGCACCTATCCAGGGTCTCAGGCAGAGGCCGTTCCCATCACCTCCTGCCTGGTCCTTTTTAACTGCTGGGGATTGAACCTGGGACTTCCTGCATGCCGAGGAGATGCTCTGCCGGTGAGCCACAGCCCCTCCCCCCAATACCTGTTCGGGGATATGCTCTTCCTCTCTTAATTCCCATCCGGACTACTGTCTGTCTCTGATGTTGTTTTTGGGGCCCTGGCATGGAATGTAGATTCTTTGGCAGGGGCGGCTAAACTCGCTTAACGTAACAGCCACATAGAATAAACGTCAGATGTTTTGAGAGCGGCAAGACAGGAACAAATACCACACACGTTTTTCTTGGAAAATATGCAAATTTGTTGTCGAAGGCAACTGTGAGGTCCTGCTTATTGGGGAGACTGTTCCTCCTTTAAAACACACTCTGTGTACCTGAACTTAGTAGATTTCTGCTGCCACCCGGAATTAAAAATTCCAATTCTCTCTATTTTGGTAGAATGACCCAGTGTCTGGGCACTTCAGAGGTCTATGTGGCCCTGAGGAAGGACTGCACTGATCGCTGGGATACGTTTGAAAAAATATTTATTTATAAAAGAACAAAATAGGTTTCTGGGTATTTTTGAACTGATGTTGAGGAAAGGAACTTATAAATATGACTGACAAAGCTTGGCGTCACACAGTCTCTCAAACACCAAAACTCAACTCTGACAGTCTCATCTCTCTCATATAGTCACACAGGCTAAACTCTGCCTTTCTTAGCCACACAGGCTAAACTCTGCCTTTCTTAGCCACACAGGCTAAACTCTGCCTTTCTTAGCCGCACAGGCTAAACTCTCCACACTCGTCTCTCTACAAACACAGAATCACCTCAGAGACACCCCTCCCACACTCTCAGTCATCAGCCAATCACATCACACTCCTCTCCCTCTATCACTCTCCTTACATTACTGCAGTCAAACTAAACATTTAAAGAAACACACACACCAAAACATGAAATCATTACAGCAACATATGCAAATTTGCTTTTTTATTAACATTAAATTAGATTGTGTGAAAGTGCCACATGTGGCTCCCAAGCTGCAGTTTGGCCACCCCCTGTTTATGGCTTAGTCCCCGCGATGACCCTTGCTATGCATGACTGCTTTCAGGCCCTTTTGGATCATCGCTTTCTCTGTCTTCTGTAGAGATGCCGGCTGATCCTTATGTGATGGAGGAAGAAGACCCTTCGGAGAGTCGGGCTTTAGAGAGCTCCCTCTGGGAGATACAGGTACGTCTTAGGAAGAGTTTTCAGAGAAGTTTAAGGGATCGTCTTAAAAAAAAAAAAAGTCAAACGATACCATGATGTTCTGGGTTGCTCTGCACCCTTTCAGACGACATGGAAGGTTGTGTTTTCGAATGCTTGTTCCAGTTTAGGAATACCAGCTCCTCCCTACGTGTAGAAAAGTAGTCGCTCAGTGGTAAGGATTTTGCTTAGCTTTTCTATCGTGTGCTGGTTTACAATACTCGGGGAGTTCTCTGCAAGAGACGCACAGGATACCACACCTGCCATCTGTGGCCATAGAATTTGAAGTTGTGCTCCCCAACATAAAATGGTTCTAAAAGTTGTCCCAAGCAGGGAGGTGGGAACATTGACCAAGGAGAGTGGAGACATTTCCCTAATTCCTTCCCTTTGCAAAGAGAGAACATTCTACGCCTAGAAGTAAGTTTCTGTGCCCGATTGAGGATTTGAACCCAAGACTTCAGGGTCCTAGTCTAACACTGTAACCATTGAGCTATGGTCCCTCCGCGTGAAACACAGCCTGGGGGGGCAACCCTTCAGCACAGCTGTGACTTGAACAAACCATTTTTTCCATTGTTCTTGGTGCCTCAGACTCTGCAGAGGCATTACCACCCGGAAGTAGCCGAAGCTGCTGCTTCAATCAACACGGCGCTGTCTGAGATGGAGGACGACTTGATGGAGCTCATGGAACTGACTTCTTATGAGGTAACGGTACCCCGAATGGGGGTGATTTCCTGAGACGTGACATTTGAGCTTAGCCATAGAAGGTAGGAATGACTCCCGATGGGACACGAAATTTGTTTTTCTTTATCTCAACAATCCAGGGTTGGTTTTGCTTTGCCTCTCCTGCGATCCAGGATTGGTTTTGCTTTGCTCTCCAGCGATCCAGGATTGGTTTTACTTTATCTTTCCAGCGATCCAGGGTTGGTTTTGCTTTGCTCTCCAGCGATCCAGGGTTAGTTTTGCTTTGCTCTCCAGCGTTCCAGGGTTGGTTTTGCTTTGCTCTCCAGCGTTCCAGGGTTGGTTTCGCTTTGCTCTCCAGCAATCCAGGGTTGGTTTTGCTTTCTCCAGCGATCCAGAGTTGGTTTTGCTTTGCCTCTCCTGCGATCTAGGGTTGGTTTTGCTTTGCTCTCCAGCAATCCAGGGTTGGTTTTGTTTTCTCCAGCGATCCAGGGTTAGTTTTGCTTTGCTCTCCAGTGACCCAGGATTAGTTTTGCTTTATCTTTTCAGTGGTCCAAAGTTAGTTTTGCTTTGCCTCTCTAGTGATCCAGGGTTAGTTTTGCTTTGTCTCTCTAATGCCTGCCCTCCATTGATGTGCAGTTTCCTTAGTTCCCTCACTAAAAAAGTGGGAAATTACCCTGACCTGGATAGCCCAAAGAAGCCCGATCTTGTCGGATCCAGAGAATACTGGGGCTGGGAGGCAGAGGCAAGCCACTTCTCTGAATGTCGTCCATTCCCCAGTAGGAGTCGCCAGAGGTCACGATCACTTTCAGACATGAGCACACACACAACCAATACAACAATACCAAAAAACCCCAACAACGTTGCTTTGGCAGCAGCTACCACCAAAACACAAGGGTCTTCATTGGGTGACTGGAGGGAAACTCTGGCAGCCGTTTTGTAGCTGGCTCCACCTCCTGCAGCAGCCATTTTTTTGGGGGGACCCCTGTTCCAGTCAGTGGGGTCTGCCGGCAAAGCAGTCATCCTTGCTTTGACTTTGCCAGCTGGGTAGCGCCATCGCCCCAGGTTAGAGGTTGGGGTGGCAGCGGACTGGACAGGACTACCAGTTCAGCCTTAAGGCACTTGCTGCTCACGCAGCAGGTCCCACATTCCATCCCCGGCACTTTCAGTTTAAAGAGTCTCAAGTGGCAGGATGTCAGCTTCAGACTGTGGAGAGCTGCAGCCGGAGTTACAGCCGGCCATATTAAGCTAGGTGGGCCGACAGTTTTAACTTTGTGTAAGGCTGAGTGGCATGTTCTGCAGGCTGAGTGGCATGTGCTGTGCCGACCGAAATGCCGTTTATTGGTACCTCCCGTTAAAAAATCTCAGGGAGAGGGAGCGGTGTCTGCCTGAGAAACTGGAGCAGTCCTGCCAATCAGAGGAGACGGTACTGAGCGAGATGGACCAATGGTCTGACTTGATAGAGAGCCCCTTCAGAGGCCACCTGAATCATGGGGTTTCCTGACCCGCCGCTCGTATTAGTTTGGCCGCCGCAGAATGCGAATCTTCAAGGATAATGTCTGGGCGTCTCAAGCGTATCCTCAAAATTATAACACCAGTGGTAGTGGCAACAAAAGTATAAAACTCCATCCTGAAAGACCTGAATTAAAATAATAATAAAATAGAATAGAATAAATCAAATGCGAGATGGAAAAAAGTTGCCATTGGGGAAGACTACAGCTATAGAAGCACAGAAGGGTACTCTGTCTCGGTCTGTGTGCCGGCTGCTCCCCTCTCAAAGTAAAGGTAAAGGTTCCCTTGCTCGAAAGCCAGTCGAATCCGACTCTAGGTTTGCAGTGCTCATCTCCGTTTCAAAACCGAAGAGCCAGCGCTGTCCGAAGACGTTTCCGTGGTCATGTGGCCGGCATGACTAAACACCAAGGCGCACGGAACGCTGTTCCCTTCCCACCGAAGTGGTACCTATTTATCTACTTGCAATTTCTTGCTTTCGAACTGCTTGGTTGGCAGGAGCTCACTCCATCATGCGGCACCCGGGTCTTGAACTGCTGAACTACCGACCTTCCACAACCTGCAGTTCAGCGTCTTAACCACTTGAACCAAAGCTAATTAGGCTACTTTACACAGAGAGTGAATAAAAGGTGGGGTTCACTGATGGCCACAGGAATAAACAGCGTTAAAAGGGGATTAGATAGATTCATGGAGGATAAGTCTGTCGATAGCTGCTAGCCATGGGGACTGAGGGGAACCTCCATCTTCAGAGGCACTGATCCTCTGAATCCCAGAGCCAGGAGGCGACATCAGGGGAAGGCCTCGGCCTCTAGGTCCTGTCGCTGGCCCTCCAGAGGAACTTGTTGGCCACCGTGTGAGGCAGATTGCTGGACTAGATGGACTGCTGGTCTGATCCAGCGGGCCTCTTCTGATGTTCATATGACCTGAAAAGAAAGTCAAGCCTGCTGTAACAGCTGCCTTGAAGCATAAACCCAAAGCACCAAGTCCGAAAGAACTGATAACGGATAATGAAACTGGGAAAAGAAAATGCAGCACTGCCACTCAGTCAACTGGAAATGGGGTCTGGCCTTTTCTGTATTTTAGTAACCTGCTTAGAACTAATAAATTAAGAAGCAGTATGAGGTAGATAAGGACATCTGGGTATGCTGGAGACGGCAAGTTGGAGGGAAAGGGTGTGCCAGATATGAATGTGAAAGACTTTTATCTCTCTCCGTCTCTCTCTGCTAGATCTTTGACAAAGACCTAAAGAAAAAAGCCACCGCTGTCCCTTTGGAATACCAACGAGTCACGGGTCTGTTCGGCCAGAAGAACGATGTTTTGGCAGAATACTTTACCCTGGAATGATGCACACGTTCCTCGGTTAACACTGTATAATAAAAACTTTTAAATTCCATTTATGGCATCGACTTATTAGGTGGTTCGTAATTACTGCACATCATAAGAGCACTGGAAGGACTTAGATGGATCCAAGCCAGGGAACACCCTGTCCCCCTCCAATGGTCTATCACATGCTTCTTGGAAACCCACAGGCATGGACGGCTTCGCCCTCCCTCCCTTTTTCCAGTTGCATCCCACCAAATGGTGCTCAGATATACTGCTTCTGACTAGGGAGGTTCTGTGTAGGCATCTCAGCTTATAGACCTGTTCTCCTCCTTGAATTTTATGTCAGCCTCTTTTACAGCCATCATCATGTGAACTTCAGATAGCCATGTCACAGGTTACATGTGCCCATGTGGTGTGGTGGTTGGAGTATTGGGCCGTGACTGGGGAGCCCCATGTTCAAATCCCCTCTCGGACATAAAGCTCATGAGAAGGACCTTGGGCTAAGCATGGTCTGACCTACCTTGCCAGTTTGTTGTGAGGATAAAACAAAGGAAGGAAATAACCTGAACACCATCCTGAGTTCCTTGCGTGAAGGGGTAGGATAAAAATGTGATAAATCACATGTTTTGTGCTATGGGGGCTTTTGACCCACGACTGACACTTTCCACCTCCCTACATGTATCTATATCCATATAGCTAAATACTGAGGTTTCACTTCATGCATCTGACAAAGTGGGATCTAGTTTGTGGAAGCTCCTGCCACAATCAAGTTGTTCTTCTTTCAGGCAGGGGTCCCCAAGTGTGTTGCCTGTGGGTGCAGTGGCACCACCCAAGTGTCTTTAGGAAGGGGGTGGGGCCAGGAGTGGCTTTTGCCCAGCAAGGCTTCTGATTGGCCGCGGGAGATTTTATTGGCTGTGCAGATTTTTAAAAACATTGTTTCAGCAGCAGCTGCCACCACAGCACAAGAATCTTCCCTGTGTGTCTGAAGGTAAGCTGGGGCTGGCTCTGGGGCTGAAGGTAATCTTGTGTCTGGCTTTGCCCTTGGCAGTGGCCATTTTTGGGCTGAGCCCCCCACCACTGTGGACGAATTCCAAAGGTGCCTGCCGGCCGAGAAAACTTAGTCGGGGACCCGTGCTTTAAGGTGGCGCATGACTCCCCGTTTGTCTCTGCTGTCACCGAGGGAGCGTCCACCTCTCTTGTAACGTACATCCTTCCCACGTGCGTCCTCTTCTGCCCTTACCTTTCTTGGTCAGATTTTAGATCACAAGTCTTTGAAGGCCGGGGCGCCATCTTCTCCTCTGTGTGCACACTGGTGGTGCAGTACCAATTTTTATTTTATTTATTTATTTTTATTTATTTTTTGGGATTTGTATCCCGCCCTACCCATACGGCCCAGGGCGGCTAACAGCGGCCATGCTGAATCAAAACATAAAATACATTAAAACTTCAATAAATACAAGATAAAATGGTGCTCTGCAGTACATAGTAAAGATCAAAGTCATTTTAAAATCCAAGATGGTCGATGGCTCTCATTTGCGGCCGAAAGAGTAAAACGTCAAAGCGCCGGGATAATGTCCCGCATCTGGCAACGTGTGCCCCCCGTCCAAGGCCAGGTAGATGGTAGGTCCGCCACGATGGTGGTATAGCGGCGGCGGCGGTGGCTCCTACTCAAAAGCCTGGCGGAAGAGCTCTGTCTTGCAGGCCCTGCGGAACTGCACTAGGTCCCGCAGGGCCCTGATCTCTACCGGGAGCTCATTCCACCAGGTAGGAGCCGCCACCGAAAATGCCCTGGCCTTGGTTAGGGCAAACTTGATGTCCTGGGGGCCTGGGACCTCAAGGAGGTCCAGACTCCCTGATCGCAGCGCTCTTGGGGGAACATACGGGAATGTATGATCCCGTTGACGCGGTAAAATTGTGTCCCCTTTATTCAGAAATTGGCGCCAAACGACGTCCTACGATCCACGTCGTGCTCTTCCAGCCCCGTTGACTGGTGACATCCTGAGAACTCCTCTCCTCCTCCTCTTTCCCCGGCTAAAACCGTCTTGCCCTTGAAACACAGGTGTGCGTTCTGCCTTCTCAAAGACTTCGGCTTATCTTTCAACTCCGTCGCGGGGGGAAGGAGAGGCAGGCTTGACAGGCGTTCTCCTCGGGTGCCCTGGAAAGCCGGCTGTTATAAATATTAAAAGTGCAGGCTGTGGTGACGGAGCAGGTCCTTATCGGCCCGCGCACCCGCTTGCCGCTACAGCTTCCTGGGTCTCTGCGGGCTTGGAGATTATAGATGCTTTAAT
>NW_015170981.1:81221-96662 GCF_001447785.1 Gekko japonicus | reverse complement strand
CTGCTGTGAACGACGAGGTGCGATGGAAGCGGGAGTCAGGAGGGAAGCATAAATCACTTCTGCTGCGGTTTTGATTTTTATCAGGTGTTTTTTTTTAAAAAAAACACACACACACAAATTATGATTATTGCACAAGAGGCACCTCTGTGGAAACGCCGCTTGGTCCCCTTTCTGTCTCGGCGAGAAGGAGCTGATTTCCTTGCTAGGGAGGAATAGCTTCGAGAGGCTGCCAGCTGGGTCTCAACTTAGATTTTTGGCCTGTCCCTTTTTCTGGGGAGCTCAGGGCACGGTTTCCCGCCTCACTATCCCTTACATTTTTATCCTGGCCTTCCGCCAAGCTTGGAGTCTAATCAAAAAGATAAATGACGGTGAGGTCACAAATGCAGCAGCAATGAAGTTCTTGGTACAATTATTACTTGGTTAGCAATATTCAAGGACTAATAAACAGTTTTATTTAAGAGATCATCAGATACTTCTTTTTTTACATTCAATTTCTATACCGCTCAATCCCGGAGGCTCTGAGTGGTTTACAGGGATTATTACATTCCTATCTAGGGCCACATGTGCAGGGACAGTGAATGCCTACCAGGCACCCTGCTGGCGTGTTGTTCTTCTTCTTTTGTCTGCGGCTTCCTTACGGTGGGCTCTGTCTCGGCTTGGCTCCGCAGCGGCTCCTTCCGGGGAAGCTCCCATACTCCACGGCTGAAGACTTTTTGCTGCACTGGCCTCCGTCCAATTGGTTCCGGCCATGCTGTGTGCCGCCTCGCCGCGCCGCGCTTCTGGGCCAATCCCCGCCCGGAACGATCGCTGCCTGGTGTTGAATCGCCACCGCCAGTTTTATTTAAGAGATCATCAGATACTGCCAGGCCCGTAGCTTCGGTGGGGCATTTCGGGGCCCGGCCCCCTGACTTCCTGCCAAGGCCCCCTGACTCTGGAGAATGTGGGACTGCCGTGAACTCCCCCTACGACTTGAGGTCGGGAGGCAGAAAGGGGTGCTATGCTAGCAGCTCCGGAGGGCTCAGGCAGGGACCCGTCGGTGAAAGAGGCGAAGCGCCCACAGCGTGGTGCTGCTGTTCCACCTCGCACATTTAATTGAATTAGACAGTGCCCCCGGAGGAATTAAAATGCCCCCTGACGTGGAAATTCCTGGCTACGGGCCTGGATACTCCCATAAGATAACTGTGAAATAAGCTAGTTATAAGAACAAATTATGAATCAGATCCTCGTGGCGCCTTAAAAGACTAAACACGTTTCATTACGCACTGTTGTTGGCCAGAGACCACTTCTTCAGATGCCCTGAATGGATTTTCACTACACAATCTATGTTATATGATAGTTTTTGGGGGGAAACCCAAACCGGACTGTCGAGTCCAAGGGTCATGAGATATCGGAAGTGGTGGTGGAGAGTGTTGTCAACTGGCAGCCAACTTATGGCAACCTCATAGGGGCGTCAAGGCAAAGATGGACAGAGGTGCTTTGCCATTGCTTGCCTTTGGACAACAACCCAGGACTTCCTTGGAGCTCTCCCTACCAAATACCAACCAGGGCTGACACTACTTAGCTTCCAGGAACGGATGAGATTGGGATAGCCTGGGCCATTCAGGTTGGGCCACAGAAAGTGCTGGGTGTTGTGGCAGAATTATAAGCGAGACGGGTGCATTTCTGCACAGCGGCCTGAATTGGCTCTGGCCTCTCTGTTTGGTTCTCTCCAGGAACGCACAGGAACGGAGTTCCGGCTGGCTCCCAAGTTGGCCACGCCCAGCAGGAACTCATTAGCATAATAGGCCACACCCAACAGCAGAAACTCATTAGGATTGGCTACATTAGGGGTGTGTGGCCTAACATGCAAAGGAGTTCCTGCTACAAAAAAAGGCCCTGGGTTTTGACAACAAACAAGGTAAACAGAATAAGAAGCAAAAGGTGGGTGTGGCTGGATGACCACACTTCTGGTAACATGGGGGTGTGGCCTAATAGGCTAATGAGCTGTGCTGTCAGGGGTATGGCCTAATAGGCTAATGAGTTTCTGCTGTTGGGTGTGGCCTATTATGCTAATGAGTTCCTGCTGGGCTTTTTCTACAAAAAGAGCGCTGCCTGGTCATAATATGTCTGCCTACAAAAATGCTACCATATCTGGCGCCAGCTCAGCATCCTACAGTGTCTGGACCCTCCCATACAGAGGCAAGACCCTCTCCTTGGAGAGGTAACACCCTTGCATTCCTTTCTTACCTTTCTCCCCCACTTTCCCCCTACATTTCTCCCGATCCCTTCCTTTCCTTCCCCCTGCATCCTCTCCCTCTATTCCTTTCTTGACCCTTTTATATTCAACCCCCCTGCCATGATAAGTATCAACCAATCAGGTGCGGTAGACGTCGGTCACCTTCCAAGATGATGCCTGTTCCGAGACAACGATGGCTGACCAACAAGTTCCTTGTCACTGCGATGACAGAGAGGCCTGATGAGTTAAGGCCAGGCCTCTGGCCATCATTTAATCAGACAGTGTGGGCTGCTTTGAGCCGGTTGCTGAATTGGAGCCAAGAAGGAATTTTTCCCTGGGACCCCGGCCAGAGTGGCCTGGCGGACGCAGGTTTTTCGCCTTCTCTGCACCGCCTTCATTTGTCAGCTGCCCCGTCTTGGATGGCAACTGACGCAATGAGTTAAAAATGTGGGAAATCAAATTTACACATAGCCCCACAAACTTTCATAATTTAACAATATTGTATTGGTCATGTGTCTTTCTTGACTGCCTGGAAATGTCTCTTTTGCAGCATGCTGAGGATTCTGTCCTTAGCTGGGACGAAGATCCCTTAAAAGAAACGGGGTAGCCACAATTTAGGTGACATGCGTACATCAGATTATGCTTCGCTCACTGAAGTGGGACTTGCTTGTAAGTAAAGATGAACAACCCTTCATTGGAACCAGCTCTAAAAGCCTAATTTGTTCTGTGTTCAACATCAGTGTGGGCCATGACTTTGTCAATTATCTGACCTTCGGCAAGTTCTCTAATCAGCGGTCCAACTGCCCTCCTTCCCAACCTCCAGGGCAGGCGGAAGCTCTTCAAATCCACCATCTCCTGCTGCCTCCCTGGTGGTGAAATCACCCTGGAGAACCTCCAAGAGTTGAACATTTTGTCTTCCTTTTCTAAAGGTAAAGGTTCCCTTGCTCGAAAGCCAGTCAAATCCAACTCTAGGGTTGCGGTGCTCATCTCCATTTCAAAGCCGAAGAGCCAGCGCTGTCCGAAGACGTTTCCGTGGTCATGTGGCCGGCATGACTAAACACCAAGGCGCACGGAACGCTGTTACCTTCCCACCGAAGTGGTACCTATTGATCTACTTGCAGTTTCTTGCTTTCGAACTGCTAGGTTGGCAGGAGCTGGAACTAGAGACGGGAGCTCACTCCATCATGCGGCACACTCGGGTCTCGAACTGCTGAACTACCAACCTTCCACAGCCTGCAGTTGAGCGTCTTAACCACTTGAGCCACCGCAGCTCCTTTTCCTTTTCTAAAGGGATGCTATAAAAGGCTGCGGGCCTCAGGGACTGCTCTCATGCTGGCAAGCCACAGGGGGTGTCAAGACTGCCAGGCCCCATGAGGTTCCCTGTCCCAAATCCACTCAGCTTGGTGGCCCTTCAGAGGGTTAGGACTGGTGTTCCCTCTAAGCTGAGTTAGTGTGAGCCAGCTCACAGTTTTTTAGCCTCCGGCTCACAGATTTTTGTCTTAGCTCAGGAAGGATGGCTCCAGAACAAACTGATTTATGCAGTGGCCAAATCACCTGCTCACAACTTTAATGCCAGGAGCTCACAAAGTAAAATTTTTGCTTATAGGACTCCATGGCTTAGAGGGAGCATTGGTCACATCTAACCCCCAGTCTTTCCATGGCAACACAGACAGGTATATGGTGCCCTATCCACCCTAGCCTAGGCACAGAGATTCACCGAGGTCAGTGACACGAGAACCAACTCTTGGGGCACAATAATGGCTACTACTCCCATGCACTCCAACATCAACAACATCCCCCCCCCCCGCCCAGGAATTCGAAATGACAAGCGAAGGGAAAGGAAAGCAAAACTTAAGGAACCGAAAAATTAGGCCTGAGCTTGACACACGTACAGATCTCTTCCTCCAAGACTGTATAAGCCCTCCTGGGCTGAAACAGGCTAATGCTGCCAACCCCGCCCCCCATGGAAAGGGTGACATAAATAAATTTATTCATGTTATATTTTCCAGTGGCTCTTATCCTTCATTTGCAAACAAATGCACAATCCCAGGGTACAGGAAACCAAGTTTATTACATTTCCATAAAAACCAATGTATAAAATTTCAAGCATTTACTCTTTGATATGTAATATTTAATTTCTCACCTATCTGAGCGGTTGCACACTAAATTCTACTAAGGCTCCCGTGACTGTTTTAAGATAACATTGGCATTTCATGGTGCGTTGAACAAACGGCCAGACCTATAGTCTGGTGAGAGAACAGGGTGGTTCATCATATATGGAGGGGGGGAAGAGAGATAAATTGTTAGTTCTCGTATCTCTTGCCTCGTTTGCGTAAACGTTTCTGAGAAAACGGCATGTGCTCGAAATGATCAAATGTTGGGTTTTGAAGTTTAAGCTTCGTTTTCAGACCTCGGGCAGTGATTTCTCCCCTTTTTTTCTTGCCTAAATCTTCTTAGTTGAATCTGGAGCTCCAAAAAACAAGGTACAAATTAAATGGGGGGGGGGGAACCTGGATCATATAGTGGAACGAGGAAACTCCTATTATACTGGGACAGTATGGGCTGTGGTTTAGTAGCAGAGCGTCTGCATTGAATGCGGAAGGTCCCAGGTTCAATCCGCAGCATCTCCAGTTAAAAGGATCAGGCAGTAGGTGATGTGAAAAATCCCTCTGCTTCGGACTCTGGAGAGCTGCTGCCAGTCTGACTAACAAGTAACAATACTGACCTTGAAGGACTAAGGGTCTGATTCGGTATAAGGCAGCTTCATCCGTGTTCATCTACAGCCTGTCTAGAGCCAGGACTTGCTAAGCACGGAGTCACTGGCTGATTCTGCATTGCCTTTTCCCTCCATTGTTTTATGAAATCTACATTGGAACAGAAATTCCCCTCTGCATTGCATGCCGCTTTCACTTCCTTTGATCGCCGGATTCTGTGGTAGCCTCCACACTGCATGCCACTTTCGCTTTCTTTGATCATCGGGTTTTATGTATAGATTCATGCAGGGCTCTTTTTGTAAAAAAGCCCAGCAGGAACTCATTAGCATAATAGGCCACACCCAACAGCAGAAACTCATTAGCATATTAGGCCACACCCCGACAGCACTGCTCATTAGCACATTAGGCCACACCCCATGTTACCAGAAGTTTGGTCATCCAGCCACATCCACCTTTTGCTTCTTATTCAGTTTACCTTGTTTGTTGTCACAACCCAGGGTTTTTTTTGTAGCAGGAACTCCTTTGCATGTTAGGCCACACACCCCTAATGTAGCCAATCCTAATGAGTCTCTGCTGTTGGGTGTGGCCTATTATGCTAATGAGTTCTTGCTGGGCGTGGCCAACTAAGGAGCCAGCCGGAACTCCGTTCCTGTGTGTTCCTGCCCAAAAATAGCCCTGGATTTATGGCCATTTTATGGCCGCTCAGGGATGACTTTGCAGTCACTGTGGCGTTGCCCCAGGGTACTTGACTGTGGTTTGGAGCTGCACCTTTCCCCTCCCAGTTGAGAAAATGTGGAGCGAATGCTAGATGCAGAATCACCCACTGTGTGGTTCCATTCCTTCTTCCTAGGAGATGTGAAGAGGGAGGTATTCCCTTTCGCTCTGTCTCCCAGGACAGCCACTTTGCTCAACATGCCAAAGGTGCCCACAGGCTCAAAGATGTTGGAGTCCCCAGTTCTAGTGGATGCACATGAGTCAGGGGGTGGCAGGGCCCTTCCATGCACACATTCTTTCAGGTTTGAAACGTAGAGAATGGACACTGTTGTTGTTGTTGAGTTGCACAGTCGAGTCTGACTCTTCGCAACACCATGGACCACATCATGCCAGGCCCTCCTGGCTTCCGTCATCCTCCGGAGTTTGCTTTAATTTCATGTGTGTTGCATCGATACCACTGTCTAACCATCTCATCCTTTGCCGTCCCCGTCTTCTTTGACCTTCAATCTTTCCCAGCATCAGGGTCTTCTCCAGTGAGTGCTCCCTTCTCATTGGGTGGCCAAAGTATTTGAGCTTCAGTGTCTGGCCTTCCAGGGAACAGTCAGGGTTGATTTCTTTGAGGATCGACTGATCTGATCTCCTTGCAAGTCGAAGGGACTTCTCCAGCACCAAGATTGGACACTAGGGGTCAGTAATGGCTTTCCCAAGCATTGTGCAATTGCAGCAACCCCCAAGGTTTTAACTGCAAGGAGAAATGCGTTTTCAGAGAAAACACATATTTTCTCTTGCCAGAGTAAATCATTTTCTTGTTGTGCATGCGTGTGTATGGGGTAAATCAGGACTAAGGTGCAACTTATTCCCGGAAAAATTGTCCGGCAGGGCCAGGGTGCGGAGCATTTCCTGAGCAGCGAATTCAATCATGAGATGGCTTCTCCTGTGCCCACACCCTAAGAATTCTCCCCTGGTTTTCTCCTTAGGCAGACTGAGTAGAGGGAAGGAGGCTTTTCATGCATATGTTTCTATATAATGACCTTGGAGACTTTTGAGGAAAAATTTAATTTGTGGAGTAATTAAGGCCATCTCTTTGACCCACTGGCGCGGGGGTGGGAGGGGCACGTGTCTGTTCCAGAAAAGGGGAAATAGTGTAATGTGATAAATTTTATAACAGAATTGAATTTTTTTAAAAAAGAAGCAGCAGCAAAGAGGATGGATGGATGTCCTGGCAGTAAAACCAGACCTTAATTTGATTTAGGGCTGAAAGCGGAGATGCTAATTGCTCGAGCTGTTTTGCTGAAGTGTTCCGTGGGGGGCCTTTTTCCAGGATCTGGGCTTCGGCTTCCAGACTTTCTGTCTTCGAAGAAAGAGCGAGGCTTACATGAGAGCTGAAAGAATTTTTTGGCAGAGGCAAAATTCACATCGGGAACCTGATCCTCGTTCTTTTACAATAATAAGAAGAGAAGAGATTGGATTTATGCCCCGCCCCGAAGGAGTTTCAGAGCAGCTTACAGTCTCCTTTCCCTCCCCACAATGGACACCCAGGAGCTGAGAGCTTTTCCGAGAACTGCTCATGAGAGAACAGCTCTGAAAGGACTTGTAACTGACCCAAGGTCACACCAGCAGCTGCATGTCGAGGAGAGGGGAATCAAACCCGGTTCTCTTATATTAGTCTGTGCTCCTAACCACTACACCAAACTTGGGTGGAAAAGGCGGCTACGGTTGGTTGCCTGGCCCTGCTTACACAATTGTTGAATTGAATGGCTGGGTACCAGCAGAGGTGCCACTGTGGTTAAAATTTGGCTCAGGGAAAACAACACTTGATAGATATATATTTTTGATGGACTTTGCTGCTGAACTGGCTCACTATAAAAATATTTTTGGAAACAACAGGCAGGTTAGGGATGCACGTCCTCCTGGAGGAGACCAGTGGTCTGTGAACACAAGAAGTTGCCTTCTACTGAATCAGACCCTGGGTCCATCAAAGTCAGTATTGCCTACTCAGACTGGCAGAGGCCCTCCAGGGTCTCAGGCGGAGGTCTTCCACATCACCTACTGCCTGATCTGTTTAGCTGGAGATGCTGGGGATTGAACCTGGGATTTTTTGTATGCCAAGCAGATGCTGTACCACTGAGCCACGGCCCCTCCCCAGTCCCTACACCCATCTAGTCCAGCATCCTGTTCCTTGCAGTGTGGTTTATCATATGCAACCTGGAACACTGACAAACAAGGCACAAAATCAACAGCCCTCAATCCTTCATTGCTTCTCAGCAAATGATATTCAGGGGTACGCTGCCTCTCAGCGTGGAGGCTCCGTATAGTGGCCACAGGTAGCAGCTCTTGATAGATCTATAGTAATGTACTTATTTCCCCTTTTAAGGCCATCTAAGTGGTTAGCCATCACTCAGGGCAGGGAGTTCTACAAGTGAATGATGTATTCTGTGCAAAAATTAATAATAATAATTGTACCGAATCTACTGCCCATCAACCTCAATGGGTACCCCTGAGTTCTAGTATTTGGGGAAGGGGAGAGAAATCTCTCTGCCCCAGGCATAATCTTATAAACCCAGTGGACTGTGCTTTTGAATCATGCACAGACACTGATGCATGGCAATTCTTAAAAGCCCAGAAGGGGAGAGCTTGCAAAGGTTTCTACCCAAGCAGGATTTTACTCCCCCCCCCCCAAACCAGGATTATTAATTCTCAGTCGCTGAAAACTGCAAAAGCCAGGGGAAAGATGCATTTCAGACTTCGATACGTTGTAGGTTTGCATAGTGCCTGCCTGCCTATTGAAGCATTACACAAATGGGATTGGGTGCCGTGTTTGTACTGAGTGTGCAGTGCTGGCTGCACATGGAGAATGCATAAGCATGGATACCGTTCTCTGACCCCTGAAGCGCTGTTCCTTCATGAGGAGATCCCAAGGGGCAAGGAAAGACTGGGAAGCAAAGGCTATTGGGTTAAATGTCAAGAAAAATGTATCGTTTGTCTTGGAAGCACAGACGCTTTTTCACAATATCCCCCATCCTCCACGTTTCCTGGTTAAGGGAAAAATGCCATTCAAACAAATGACAAAGATGATCCGACTCCGACGGTAACAAGAGACATAAATTTTGCTTACAAAAACAGAAGCACATCTTACATAGAATCATAGAAAGAGTTGGAAGGGACCTTGCAGGTCATCTAGTCCAACCCCCCTGCACTCTGCAGGAGCATAGCTGAAATATAGCCCTGCAACATACCCAAAAGATGGTCGTCCAGCTTCCGCTTGAAAACATCCAGCAAAGGAGCATCCACCCCCTCCCGAGGCAGACTGTTCCACTGCTCAACCAGTCTTACAGTTAGGAAGTTTCTCCTGATATTTAGCTGGTAATGACTCCCTTGTAATTTCCACCCATTAGACCTAGTCTTGCAATCCGGAGCAAGAGAGAATAGATCTGCTCCATCTTCTACATGACAGCCCTTCAGATATTTGAAGACTGCAATCATGTCCCCTCTAAGCCTTCTCTTTCCCAGGCTAAACATCCCCAACTCTTTCAGCCTTTCCTCGTGAGACTTGGACTCCAACCCTCTCACCATCCCGGTTGCCCTCTTCTGGACACGCTCAAGCTTGTCAACATCCTTCCTAAAATGTGGTGCATATTCATGGGATATTCGTGTGGGTACACTTTACTTATAGTGACCAGATTAACTTCAAGAAAGCTTAACTTGCTACAGCTCCAAGCTCAGGCAAGAGAGAGAAGAGAGGCCCCATATAAGATGAAAACAGAAGGCAAGCGAGGACCAAGGAGGCTCAACATCTAACCGATGAGAGAGGGTGGGGCCAACTGCCAAGTCTACCCCAGTGAGAGACATCTCTTGACCCTCTCCCCCCCAGTTCCTCTTGCACACAGGGTTACAACATCCAACAAAAACAGGTCTGAAAAAAAAAAACCTTGCCCCCCAGTGTAGGGGGAGGGAAGAAGCAGGCTCACCACGGCTTCCCCCCTTCTCGCGCCTGCCTGCATTGTAGGGGCCACCAGCTTGCATTAGCAGCTCCTGCCTGCCTCACACTGCGGGCCCTGCAGGTAGGGTTGCCAAGCTGAAATATCTACTTACCGAGGGACTCCCGTGCTGCGGCTGGAGCGTGCCACACGCACATCACCCGGAAGTGACATGATGACGCCAGGCATGCTGGGGGCGGGGCCACGACCATCCGAGGGAAAACCACAGAATTTTCCCTGGGATGACCGTGGCCCCGCCCCCAGCGTGCCCGGCGTGGTTGCGTCACTTCCGGGTGATGCGCACGTTGGGGTGGGGTTCCCCCCGGGGTCCGATCCGCCGCCGGCGGGGAACGGGCCTCTGGGGCGGGGGTTTCCCCGCCCCCCGGGGGGACTTGGGAAGCCTAGCTGCAGGCTTGGAGTGGTGCCTTGTGTCCCAGTTAGTTCACAAGAGGCCACCCCCTGGATTGGGGCTAGGGTTGCCAACTCCAGGTTGGGAGATTCCTGGATATTTGGGGGTGGAGCCTGGGGATGGCAAAATTTGGAGAGGGGAGGGATCTCAGCAGGGTATGTTGCCATAGAGGCCACCCTCCAAAGCTGCTGTTTGCTCCAGGGGAACTGATCTCTGCAGTCTGGAGATCAGTTGCATTTGATGCAGTGGTTAAGTGCGCGGACTGTAATCTGGGAGAACCGGGTTTGATTCCCCATTCTTCCACTTGCACCCGCTGGATGACCTTGGGCGAGCCATAGTTCTGACAAGAGCTGTCCTTTAAAAAGAGCCATTTCTGTCAGAGCTCTCTCAGCCCCACCCACCTCACAGGGTGTCTGTTGTGGGGAGGGGAAGGGGAAGGAGTTTGTAAGCCGCTCTGAGACACCTTTGGGTAGTGAAGGGCGGGGTATAAATCCAATCTCCTCCTCTTCTTCTTCTTCTGATCTCAAGCTCCTACCTGGAAGTTGGCAAGCTGAGCTGCAGCAGCCCTGACGGGGCAGACCCGCCCCCACCCCAGGCATTGGCCCACTGGGGCTTTCTCCAGTGGCCTTAATGGTCAATCCAACCCCCCCCCTTTGACACATGAGATTGGATTTTAGGATCGTATCCCTAAAGCAGAATATGTGTATTATAAGTTTGTATTGCTCTTGATAGGGCGATGATGGCTAGCCCTCTGCTAGCGCCATTTTGCAGGGGTCCGACCACACAAGCACGTGCTGATCTCAGAGCCGCCGGATTCGCACCCCTTCTGAAGCATGTCGCTTTGAGAGGCGATGCTCTGAACAGATTCCATCTGCGAGGACAGCCTTGTCCCCCTTTGGTGGAGTGCAACTTTGCCTTTGGTTTCTTGGTATATTGACACTCTTGCAGGCGGCTTGGAATGAAACCGATCTCATGATGAATGGCTGCATTTTCCGATTCCCTGGAATGTACTTGAAGATTGCGGCAAGAGCGTGGCATGATAAATGTCTCTATGCTAAACCGGAGTCTGTACTTTCTAGAACTGGCGAGGCATAGCCTGGCGGAGAGCAAACCGAGTGAGCTGTTTGTTCCTGTCGCCCCGACGTTCCCTGGGTTTGTTTTACGTGAGTGATGGCGTCGCGTCGGCATTTCAATTTCGCTCTTTCTCATTTCTGTGCAGCCACAAACCCGGGCATTAGACTGGATGTATTGCAGCTACCAGTGGATTGCAAATAAACTCAGTGTTGGGGGGAGGAGCTCTATCTCTTTAAGTACAGAATGAATACATAAAAGTTAGGGAAGCTTGAAGCCCCAATACACGAGGAATTGCAATGAAATAAAAATAAGGGGCACTACTGGAGGAGACCAACCAGAGTGACAGCTTCAGGTTAAAGCTCTGGTTTTTCAGGCCTGTAAATGATGGGTGGCCACTCGGTGTATTGGTCCGGAGCATGGGTCCCCAACACGGTGCCCGCGGGCACTGTGGTGCCCGCTGGCACCTTACCTGGTGTCTACCAGTGTTCCCTCTAAGCTGAGTTAGTGTGGGCTAGGTCACAGTTTCTTAGCCTCCAGATCACACATTTTTGTCTTGGCTCAGGAAGGATGGCTCCAGAGGAGACTAATTTATGCAGCAGCCGAATTGCTTGCTCACAACTTTAATGCCAGGAGCTCACAAAGTAGACTTTTGCTCACAGGACTCCACAGCTTAGAGGGAGCATTGCCCACCAAGTGTTTTTAGAAAGTGAGGGGGCTTTTGCCCAGCAACGATTCTGATTGGGTATTGGAGATTGGATTGAACTGAGCAGATTTTTTAAAAAAATGTTGCTGTGGGAGCAGGGGCCAACCACAGTGCTGGGATCGTCCCTGTGTGACTGAAGGTAAGCTGCGGCAGCCATTGTATGGCGGGCGTCACCTTTCGTGGCAGCCATTTGGTTGCTGCACCCGCAGTACGGTGTCAGAATTCCAAAGGTGCCCGCACGCAGTACGGTGCTTACAACATCCCTGTAAGGTAGACAGAACTGCCATCCTCCGGGTGGTCAAAATAACAATGAAGACACACCGTATGTACGAAAAGAAAGGAAGAACGGTGAGGGGTGGCTGGAGAGCATTTACTATTAAAATTTGGTCTCCAGGCTACAGAAATCAGTCCTCCTGGAGAAAATGGCTGCTTTGGAGGGTGGACTCTATGGCGTTCTGCCCCAAACCCTGTCCTCCTCAGCCCCCATCCCCAAAATCTCCAGGAGTTTCCCAGCTCAGAGCTGGCAACCCTAAAGGTAGACCGGGAGGTGTTTCCCACCCCATGTTGCAGGTTCTGGATGGGGAGGGTGGCTTGTGATGTGGCCTCCCGCCCAGTTCATGGCAGGATTTGAATCGTGGACATGCCCTGGTGACAGCCACAGCTTCACAACGGTAATGAATAGTAACGAACAACAGGGGGCAGCCTTTCTTTGTTTAGTCTGTTCCTGACTAAAATGTTGGAGAGACTAAAGGCAGGCGACAAAAATGTGTTTTGTAATTTAGAAAGCTGGCGGTGGCAGAAGCACTCAGAGCCTGTTGGATGAGCAGGAAGTAGGGTTACCAACATCCAGGTGGGGCCTGGAGTTGTCCCAGAATTACAACTGATCTCCGGACAACAGAGATCTGTTCTCGGAGAAAATGGCTGCTTTGGAAGGTGGACTCTGTGGCATTATGCCGCTCTGAGGCAGAGTTGCCAGTGCCAAGTTTGGAAGTGCCTGGAAATTTGAGGTGGAGCCTGGGAGAGTGAGGCCTGGGGATTTTGGGGATTTACGACTCATCTCTAGACTACAGAGATGAGTTCCCTGTGTTGCCAATGTAGTGTATTCCAAAGCTGCCATGGAATGCATGATGTATGTGAAACATCTCATTGACTTGTAATGTTAAACTTTGTCCTGGGCTAGGATCTAAATACATCCAATCGTGTTACTAGCCCAGGAAGCACCTAACCAATCACCTTCTAGCAAGCTCCCTGAGCGGGAACATCCGTGATTGGTCCTTATGTGAACAACCTTATTGGTTGGTATCTGTACAGTGGGTGTGGCTACATTAGCCGGGAATGTTTAAAAGCAGGACAGCTGCCATGTAAAGGCTGTTCTGGCTATCAGATGTTGATCCGTGTTGGAGTTGTGTTTGAGTGGAAGAATAAAGTTCTGTTCTTGCTGAATCACTCTCCGACTTCTTTGTTAAGCGAGCAACTTAAAAGCCAACCTCCAGGTGGTGGCTGGAGACCTCCTGCTATTGCAACTGATCTCCAGATGACCGAGATCAGTTCCCCTGGAGGAAATGTCCGCTTTGGAAGGTGGACTCTGTGGCATTAGACCCTGCCAAGGTCCTTCCCCTCCTCAGGTTCCACCCCCAAGATCTCCAGGTATTTCTCAACTTCTGGCACTTCTATGAGTCCCCCTGGAGAAAATGTCTTCTTTGGAGGACTGAGTCTCTGGCATTCTACCTGGCTGAGGTCCCTCCTCTCCACCAACCCTATCCTCCCTAGGCTCCACCCCAAAATCTCCAGAAATTTCCTAACCAGGAGTAGGTAGTCCTGGATCACATGTAGCCACCGCCTAGTCTGAGGCAGCTGCCTCCTTTTGAGCCGTGTCTAAGAGGACCGCTGAAGTCCAGCCTGTCAAGAGTCCTAAATTGCTGTGTGGCAACTCCCATACAGAGATTCCAACCCTATGGTTGCCACCTTTGGGTTTGGAGATTCCTGGAGATTAGGGGGTGGAGGCTGGGGAGGGGAGGGACCTCGGGAGGATAGGATGCCATAAAGCCCCCCCTCCAAAGCAGCCATTTTCTCCGGGGGGGGGAGTGCTGTGATTTCTGCAGCTGGAAGATCAGTTGTGATCCCAAGCGATCTCCAGGCCCCACCTGGAGGTTGGCAATCCTAATGGGGAAGCCCTCTCTGTTAAGGTGTGTCCAGATGAGCTCAGGTCTCATCCAGGCCTGGCTTATCTGGCTCCCTTTCCCCACACTTTGAATGGAGTTGCCAACTCTGGGTTAGGCAATACCTGGACATTCTGAAGGTGGGGCCTGGAGAGGGCGGGGTTTGGGGAGGGGAGGGGCCTCCGTAGGGTACAGTTGCCATACAGCCCACCCTCCCAAGCAGCCATTTTCTCCAGGGGAACCGACCTCTGTCGTCTGGAAAAGAGTTGTAATTCTGGGAGATCTCCAGGCCCAACTGCCAACTCCGGTTTGGGAAATAGCTGGAGATGTTGGGGGTGGGGCCTGAGGAGGGCGGGGTTTGGGAACGGGAGGGACCTCAGTGGGGTATAATGCCATAGAGACCACCTTCCAAAACGGCCATTTTCTCCAGGCGAACTGATCTCTGTCGCCTGGAGGTCAGTTGTCATCCCAGGAATTTTAATTTGGCTGAAAGAGGAAATTTGCGGAGTAGCCGTGGGGGGAGCATCCATCGGTTTCTCTCCTGTGACCCTTGTGGGGAAGGAGGCGGCTCTAATCTCGGGGTTGCCAGCTCTGGGTGGGGAAATACCTGGAGACTGGGGGGGGGGGCAATGCTCCCTCTACGCCTTGGAGTCTGGTGAGCAAAAATGCTACTTTGTGAGCTACTGGCATTAAAGTTGTGAGGGAGCGATTTGGCTGCTGGACAAATTAGTTTGCTCTGGAGCCATCCTTCCTGAGCTAACACAAAAACGCGTGAGCCGGTGTATAGAAATATCATTTTGGTATTGTGGTGCGCCCCCCTTAAGTTGCTGAAGCAAACTACCATCTGGGTCCCTTAGGGAGGATATAAGAAAACTTGGCAATTGTTCAAGCAGCACCTGCAGCTAATTGACGCACCGTTACTGACCAGGCCGGCAGTGGAACAGAGACAACAGTTCAGGAGAAAAAAAGCAAGTTTTCTTCCGCCAAGGCGGCTTTCTGATAAAGGACTTTTCATTCTCCTTTTCTCCTGGTTATAGCCTTGCCAACCTCCTGTTGAGAATAACTCCAACTTCCCAGCACTCTGCTCAGGACCGTCTCCGTTCTAGCGGCTTGAGAACTACTCCTTCAGCCCACTCAGTAAATTGCCTCAGTGTTTTAAATATTATTATTTCTCCCGGTGTTTTTATCTCTGGAGCTGTGCTTTTTTAAATCTTTGCTCCTCTTAAATAAAGATATGTTGACTTTTGGAGAAAGCAAGTGTGTGGGACGGTGCAATCAGTGAGAGCTTCCTTTTATCCCGGGAGGGGAACCCAGGGACAGAAGACCTACTCGAGAGGAGAGGATCTTGCTACTTGTCTGGAGGTCTGAATTAGCTCGCCCCCGAGGTGAAACGACAGGGGAGGCTGACCCCAGACTCATACAAGGGGCCAGCTGTGGTTTCTGCAGGCTCTGTCAGCTCATCCTCATCCATGCCCA
>NW_015170981.1:78422-80822 GCF_001447785.1 Gekko japonicus | reverse complement strand
CCGAAGAGCCAGCGCTGTCCGAAGATGTTTCCATGGTCATGTGGCCGGCATGACTAAACACCGAGGCGCACGGAACGCTGTTACCTTCCCACTGAAGTGGCACCTATTTATCTACTTGCAATTTCTTGCTTTCGAACTGCTAGGTTGGCAGGAGCTGGAACTAGAGATGGGAGCTCACTCCGTCATGTGGCACACTCGGGTCTCGAACTGCTGAACTACCCACCTTCCACAGCCTGCAGTTCAGCGTCTTAACCACTTGAGCCACCGCAGCTCCTACGATTCATCTATCTAATCCCCTTTTAAAACCGTTTTTTCCTGTGGCCATCACTACATCCTCTGGCAGCGAGTCCCACATTTTAATCACTCTCCGTGTGTAAAGCAGCATTTGCTCTTGTCCGTCCTGAACCTGCTGTCCATCAGCTTCATTGGAGGCCCTCGAGTTCTAGTCTTTTGGGGGAGGGAGAAAAAGTTTGCGTTGTCAACTTTCTCTCCTCCCCAGTGCATAATTTTAGAAACCTCTGTCACGTCCCCCTTGAGTCGTCTCTTTCCTAAACTGAGAAGCCCCTGACTCTTCAGCCTTTCCTCACAGGGAAGGTGCTCCAACCCCCTCGTCACCTTAGTTGCTCTCCTCTGTACTTTTTCCAGCTCTGCAACATCCTTTCTGAGATACGGTGCCCAGAACTGTCCACAGTATTCCAAATGAGGCTGCTCCCTAGATCTATACAGGGGCATCATCGTATTGGCTGTTTCATTCCCAATCTCTTTCCTAATAATCCCTAACACAGAGTTTTCTTTTTTCACCACGTCCCTATTGCCCGGAGAGCCATTGTAATAGCGGGAGATATCCAGGCCCCATCTGGAGTTTGGCAACCCGGTCTAAGCTCTGTTTTCAAAACTGGCACAGTCAGTGCAACCAAGAAGAAGAAGAAGAGATTGGATTTATACCCCGCCCTTCACTTGGAGTCTCAGAGCGGCTTACAAACTCCTTTCCCTTCCCCTCCCCACAACAGACACCCTGTGAGGTAGGTGGGGCTGAGAGAACTCTGACACAAACTGCTCTTTTTCAAGGACAGCTGTGCCAGAGCTTGTGACTGACCCAAGGTCACATCAGCAGGTGCAAGTGGAGGAGTGGGGAATCAAACCCGGTTCTCCCAGATTAGAGTCCGCGCACTTAACCACTACACCAAACTGGCTCTCGTGTACGTGTACCTCAATGTTCCCTCTAAGCCGTGGAGTCTTGTGAGCAAAAAGTCTACTTGGTGAGCTACCGGCATTAAAGTTGTGAGCGAGTGATTTGGCTACTGCATGAATCCATTTACTCCGGAGCCGTCCTCCCTGAGCTAAGACAAAATGTGTGAGCCGGAGGCTAAAATACTGTGAGCTAGCTCACACTAACTCGACTTAGAGGGAACACTGAGTGCAACCAAGCCCATGTGAATGAAATGCAAATGAGACCCATGCAGTACAGGAACAATCAAAAGTTTGCAGCAGTGGCTGTCACCGTTGAAGAGGTCCCCTTTCTCTTTCTGAGGGGTCGTGTTGGTGGCGGCGGATCCTATCTCCCTGGGAGCTGATGGACGGAAGACAACTTTAAAAAGGAGACGAGGTCTGAAACGATTAACTGGCCAAGATGCGTATGCATTTAAATTGCTCATTCCCTTCCCTTTTCAAAAAAGTAGTATGTGTATGTGAATTATGGTTCCTTTTTTCCCCTTCCTTTTTGCATTTATAATTACACAGCTGAACAGATGGCGGAGGCTTCTTTTGAATCAGTGTAAGCATAAAAACGCCATCGGATATTCAATCCCTCTCAGGTGGGGCGCATGTGAAAAAAGAAGCGGGTTTTTCCTCCCTCTGCGATGACCAGGCTGTCTTCCTCAGCTAATTTGTTTAAGGGCCGTGGGGGGTGATAACATTTGTGCACCCAGGTAGCACTTCCCCACATCTATGGGCACATTCCTCTGCGTGCGCATCTGCATAGGAACATAAGAGATGCCAATGTTGGATCAAGCCAAAGGCCCATCCAGTCCAACACTCTGTATCACACAGTGGCCAGAAATACCAGTGCCATCAGGAGGTCCACCAGTGTGGCCAGGACATTAGAAGCCCTCCCACTGTTGACCCCCCCCAAGCACCAAGAAGACAGAGCATCACTTGCCCTAGAGTCCCTATCTATACCTTGTGGCTAATAGCCACTGGTGGACCTCTGCTCCATATGCTTATCTAATTCCCTTTTGAAGCCGTCCATGCTTGTAGCCGCCACCACTTCCTGTGGCAGTGAATTCTTCACTCTTTGGGTGAAGAAGTACTTCCTCTTATCCGTTCTAACCCGACCACTCAGCAATTTCATGGAGTGCCCATGAGTTCTTGTGTTGTGAGAAAGGGAGAAAAGTACCTCTT
>NW_015170981.1:61610-77840 GCF_001447785.1 Gekko japonicus | reverse complement strand
GAGGGCTTCTAATGTCCTGGCCCCACTGGTGGACCTCCTGATGGCACTGGTATTTCTGGCCACTGTGTGACACAGAGTGTTGGACTGGATGGGCCTTTGGCCTGATCCAACATTGGCGTCTCTTCTGTTCTTATGAGAGGAAGCTGGGAAGTGGGTCCACAGGCACCCCATGGCTCGGGTTGACAACTTCCAAGTGAAGCCCGGAGTTCTGTGGACTGCTGTTTGCTTAAAGACACGCTAGCTCTGACTAAGATAGCCACACAGGTGCTTTGTGGACCTAAATTGGAAGATGTTCTAGTTCAGCAGCTGTGCATTTGGCACCAGACACACGACTTTCATCTTTTGAGGCCTCACAAACATCTTTGCCTTGTGTCTATAGATCTTGCTGCTTAACCTGCCTTTTCTTGGTCCAGTATTAATTTATGGGTTATCCTATTGTAATATGGATTATTGTTACGTGTACCTCAATACCGTTTGACCCCTGCAGAAGGCCCCAATAGGGCGGGAACACGTCAGGTCGTGTGCATTGGCCCTTGCGTTTAGGCCACTTGGACTTTTTAACAAAGCCTGGAGCTCTCCCATAGTCACCAACGGATCTCTCAGTTACAGAGTAGGGAAGCCAGCCCCCAGATGGGGCCTGGGGACCCCCCAGAATTACAGCTCATCTCCAGACTACAGAGACTGGTTCCCCTGGAGAAAACAGATGCTTTGGAGTAGTACCCCACTGAGGTCACTGTCCTCCCCAAACTCCATCTCCCAAATCTCCAGGAGTTTCCCCACCTGGATCTGGCCACCCTACCCATCCCCTGCTGGTGGCCAGGGAGGACGTAGCCACCCTACTTGCAACTTCAAAGATTAGTTCCCCCAGAGGGAACTCCAAGTTTCCCTCACAGGGCTTGGTCTCCATTCTGTCCGCATCCTTTTTGAAGTCAGGCCTCCAGAACGGCACACAATACTCGAGGTGCGGCCTGACCAAGGCAGTGTACAATGGGACTATGACATAAATCCAGCTCTTCTTTGAATGCATTGAACCAATGGTTATACCTTGCCTACACTCTCCTTCGAATGGATAGATAGCCATACATGTGCCTTTGTGGCCCTGTATCTTTTCCCTCTGATAAATGGGGCATTTCGCTTCTCCCTCCAACAAATAGGACAGTCGCGTGTGTGCTTGACCCAAGGCCTCCCACCCCCCACCCCCCACCGGTGCTCAAAGTACCCAAATGGCAAACTAGCAGCATTTCCAACTTGAACACTGTTACACCCCTAGGATTAACTTGGCCCTCCGGTAGATGATTCCAGAACAGGGAAGGCAAGAAGTTAATCAATTTCCTTACTGACACAAATCTCCCTTTCTTATCTGTGTTTACAGGCAGTAATCCCATATTTACATAGAAAACGCTGTCACGCTAGCCTGCTATCCCATAATATAATAGCTAGGCTTCAGGGATCAGCGCGGGATGATGGAAACCACTGAATATTCTAATGCTGCACATAATAACCCAAATATCTCGAAGGGTAGCTCTGTGGTGGAAAAAAATAAGCAAACATGCTCAGGCTCTGTGCGAAGCGCAGCGGCGGGAGGTGGGGGGGAGGTAGTGGTGGGAGACTTCCACTGGAAGGAAGGCGTTTTATTACATTTATTACACAGGGCAGAACGAAGTTTCGTTGCACGAAAATATGAAAGATCAAAAGATAAAATCTGCCTATAAAGCACTTTAAAAAAACAACAACCCCCAAGCCTCATGTGTTCTAGGAGGGTAGCCAGGAGTGACCACCTTGTGGAAACAGTGGCCAGGGCGTTTTCAGTGGCGGCTCCTACCTGGTGGAATGAGCTCCCAGAAGAGATCTGGGCCCTGTGGGACCTTGGGCAGTTCCGCAGGGCCTGCAAGACAGAGCTCTTCCGCTAGGCTTTCGAGTAGGAGCCGCCACCACCATTATTCCACCAACGCTTTTTCCATCACCGCACCCTTACCACCGCTGGTGCGGTTACTATCAGGGGTGCAAGACATGCCTGGCGGATGATAGGGCTGCAGGGACATATATCTGGTCGTTGGATTGATATACAGCTGCAGAATACCATCATGATTTATGAATTGGAGCGAGTAGTGGAGCACCGATATTTTATTGATTGTATTATGTTGTATATTGTATTGTATTTTTATATTGTTTTTATTGTTTTATTAGGCATTTATCCCCTTGTTAGCCGCCCTGAGCCTTCAGGGAGGGCGGGATACAAATCTAAAGAACAAATAAATAAATAAATCTGCAACAATTTAAAGTGAACATAAAAACATCAGAACATAAAAACATAAGAGGAGCCAGTGCTGGATCAGGGCAATGGCTCATCCTGTCCAACACTCTGTCACACAGTGGCCAAAAATACCAGGTACCATCAGGAGGTCCACCAGTGGGGCCAGAACTCCAGAAGCCCTCCCACTGTTGCCCCCCCCAGCACCAAGAATACAGAGCATCACTTGCCCCAGACTGAGAGTTCCTATCTATACCTTGTGGCTAATAGCCACTGATGGACCTCTGCTCCATATGTTTATCCAATTCCCTCTTGAAGCTGTCCATGAAGCGCTTCAGATCCCAATGTGGCAGAATTCGATGCACTCTCAGTGCACACTTTCAAATTGTTGTTATTTCTGTTATGAAGAGATGTGTATCTGAATGAGTGTGTCTCAGTGTGCTGAACGGGAATCAGGGAAGCATGCATTTGACCCCCTTTTCATTCTTTTTCTTTTCTTTTCAAGTGCTGCTGCAAGCATTTCGTGTTTCTTCCATTGTTGTCCCTGGTGTTCCAGAGTTCTTTCTTTTTGTTACACCAGGGATCAGTAGAATGGATAAAAGGAAGCACTTCTTCACCCAAAGAGTGATTAACACATGGAATTCAGTGCCATAGGAGGTGACGGCAGCTACAAGCATGGACAGCTTCAAGAGAGGATTGGATGAACATATGGAGCAGAGGTCCATCAATGGCTATTAGCCACAAGGTATGGATAGGATCACTATCCATACCCTCATGGATCACTGCCTTGTCGTGGCGAGGGGGCTTGCGTAGTTCAATGAAGCTGTGGGCTATGCCGTGAAGGGCCACCCAAGACGGACAGGCCACAGCAGAGAACTCAGACCAAGTGTGATCCCCCTGGAGAAGGAAATGGCAACCCACTCCAGTACTTTTGCCAAGAAAACCCCATGGACAGTATCAAAAGGCTAAAAGATATGACACCGGAAGATGAGCCCCTCAGGTCAGAAGGTGTCCAATATGCTACTGAGGAAGAGCAGAGGGCAAGTACAAGTAACCCCAGAAAGAGTGAAGCGGCTGGGCCAAAGCCGAAAGGACGCTCAGTTGTGGATGTGTCTGATGGTGAAAGGAAAGTCCGATGCTGCAAAGAACAATACTACATAGGAACCTGGAATGTAAGATCTATGAATCAAGGTAAGCTTGACGTGGTCAAAAATGAGATGGCAAGACTGAACATCGATAGCCTAGTCCATCAGTGGCTATTAGCCACAAGGTATGGATAGGGACTCTGGGGCAGGTGATGCTCTGTATTCTTGGTGCTTGGGGGGGGAACAGTGGGAGGGCTTCTAGTGTCCTGGCCCCACTGATGGACTTCCTGATGGCACCTGGTATTTTTGGCCACTGTGTGACAGAATGTTGGACTGGATGGGCCATTGGCCTGGTCCAACACTTGCTTCTCTTACGTTCTTATGATCTCCAAGGCAGTGCCGACTAAGGTTGCCAGCCTCCAGGTGGGGCCTGGTGATCTCCCGCTTTTACAACTGATCTCCAGCTGAGAGAGATCAGCTCCCCCGGAGAAAATGGCTGCTTTGAAGGGTGGACTCTGTGGCATTGGACCATGCTGAGGCCCCTCCCCTCCCCAAACCCCACCCTCTCCTGGATCCACCCCCAAAGTCTCCAGGTATTTCCCAGCCCAGACCTGGCAACCCCAGTGCCCACGGGCGCCGTGACACTCGCAGGCATCTTTCCTGGTGCCCACCGGCTGTTTTTAGAAAGTGGGCGGGGTCAGGTGGGGCCGATTGGTTGCTGGAGATCGGATTGGCTGTGCAGATTAGAACAACATTATTTCAGTTGCCGTGGCCACCACGGTGCAGTTTTTATCCTCTGTCACTCCAGGTGAGGGAAAGAAGAGAGCGGCTGCCAGTCAGAACAGCTTGACATGGGAGGGGTCTGACTCGGTGCAAGGTAGCTTCGTATGCTCAAGTGCTACAAGCGGGGCAGCACTGACCAAACATGGAAGAGGGCAGATGGTCTCCCGGTCTCGCCTTCCCGGTTTCAGCCTGCAGGCGTCTGTTCCCCAGCACCGCCTCCGTCTTCGCTCCTTACGGAGTCGACCCAACTAACTCCGGCCAGTGTTCTGGAAATACCGTTGGACTGTTGTTTTTTTGTTTCTTGGCTATTTCATCTCCATTAGAGGCACGAGCAGGACCTGAAGCTCGCTGCAAATCATGTACTCTGGCCTTTTCCTGACCCCACAGCCTGTGAATGGCTCTCCGGCATTCAGTTTCATAACAAGACAGGGCAAAAATTAATAGGAAGCAGAAACTAGCTTGCATTTCCATCGCCCAGATCCAGCAGGGGGGAGGTCTGTGCATCAAAACAGGCTCTTGTGCGTGCCGTGGATGCCGATAGAGATGTGCTTTGGGGACCTGCAGGCCCCGTGGAACTGGGATGGCGATGAACGTTTCCGTCCAGGTCCACTCCGTTCCCACATGATACCGGAGGTATGTGACTAAGACCAGTAAAAGGTAAAGGTTTCCCTTGCTCGAGAGCTAATCGAATCCGACTCTAGGGGTGTGGTGCTCATCTCCGTTTCAAAGCTGAAGAACCAGCGCTGTCCGAAGACGTTTCCGTGGTCATATGGCCGGCATCACTAAACACCGAGGTGCACGGAACGCTGTTACCTTCCCACCGAAGCGGTACCTATTTATCTACTTGCAATTTCTTGCTTTCGAACTGCTAGGTTGGCAGGAGCTTGGGCCAGAGACAGGAGCTCACTCCGTCACGTGGCACTCGGGACCTGAACTGCTGAACTACCAACCTTCCGGTCTGCAGCTAAGTGTCTTAACCACTGAGCCACCACAGCCCCTTAGACTAAGAGCAGACTGGGGCCCAAATGTTTAAATTGCTGTCTAAGGGGGGGCAATAGCATTTAGGGTTGCCAAGCCCCCCCCTGGCCACTTGGGAAACTTCTGAAGATTTGGGGATGGAGAAGATTCCAGTGGGGTACAATGCTGTAGAGTCTACCCTCCAAAGCATCCATTTTCTCCAGGGGAACTGATCCCTGTATTCTGCAGACGAGCTGCAATTCCAGGAGATCCCCAGGCCCCACCTGGAGTCTGGCATCTTTAATTGCATTGCACCCAAAGGATGGGGGGGCAGTTGTCCCAGGAACCCCAGGCTTTTGCTATCTGCTGCTGATGTCTTAGGCTGGTCACAGCAACCTGGTAACGTGTGTCAGCAGCATCCTAGTTCTGCAATTACACTTCCCTGCCACGGGGGGTGCTGTGGGTCCAGCCCTGGCTGCTTCAGAGCCATGGCAGCTAGGCCTGGTGGACTGAGGTCCCTCCCCAACCCCACCCTTTCCAGGCTCCACCCCCCAAAACTCCAGGTATTTCCCAACCTAGAGATGGCAACCTTGGTATATCTGTAAAGCAAGGTTCCCTCTAAGCTGCGGAGTCCTGTGAGCAAAAATCCTACTTTGTGAGCGACTGGCATTAAAGTGGTGAGCCGGCGATTTGGCTGCGGCAGAAATTAGTTTGCTCTGGAGCCATCCTTCCTGAGCTAAGGCAAAAAGCTGTGAGCCGGAGGCTGAAAAGCTGTGAGCCAGCTCACCCAAACTCAGCTTAGAGGGAACACTGCTGTAAAGCACAGTGATCTTCATACTGTATAATTTACCAAACAAAGGTTAAATAGGGTGAGTGGGCATCTGAGTCGGGATGCCAACTCTGGGTACACAACTACCTGGAGATTTTGGGGCAGAGCTTGAGAAATGTGGGGTTTAGGGATGGGAGGGACCTCCGTCTGCCTTCCAAAGCAGCCATTTTCTCCAGGAGAAACAGAATAAATGTTTTAAATACATACATACATTCATTCATAATAAGCAATTTATGTAGTCCGGGGATCCGTTGTAATTCTGGGAGATCTCCAGCCCCCACCTGGAGGGTGGCAACCCTGCATCTGGGGGCAGACATTGATAACATCGTCTCGGTCCCAACCTTGCCTCTTGTTGAAAACAACCATGATGATCTGGCTCTATTTTTGATTTGAAATTCTGTTTCTGTTCCCCGGACGGCCAAAATCGGAAAGTTACCACCAGTGATGAATGGACTGTGCCTGGCTGACAAGGAGACTGGTGGAATCATTTCATACTTTGTTGGCTTTTGTGACAGCTTTTCATTTTCTGCCTTTCAGGGGCTGCTACAGTCAGTGCAATATGCACAATGTATGCTATGGCAGGAAGAAAGGCATTGAGGCGGAGACCGGGTGGGATTTAAGAATGAGAGTTTTGTGTGATGTGGTGCAAGAGAGGGTTCTCCAACATGGCGCTTGTGGGCACCATGGTCCTTGCCAATACCTTCCTTGATGCCTGCCAAGTGTTTTTAGAAAATGGATGTGGCCAGGCGTGGCTTTTGCCCCACAAGGGTTCTGATTGGCTACTGGAGATTTTACTATCTATGCCATTTTTTAAAAAACGTTGCTTTGGTGGCAGATGCCACCACAGAACAAGGATATTCATTGTGTGGCTAACAGTAAGTTGCAGCAGCCATTTCGTGGCTGGCTCTGCCTCCTGTGGCGCTCTGCCTCCTGAGAGCCAGTTTGGTGTAGTGGTTAAGTGCGCGGACTCCAATCTGGGAGAGGCGGGTTTGGTTCCCCACTCCTCCACATGCAGCTGCTGGCATGGCCTTGGGTCAGTTACAAGTTATCTCAGAGCTGTTCTCTCAAGGGCAGTACTGGAAAGAGCTCTCTCAGCCCCACGGACCTCACAGGGTGTCTGTGTTGGGGAGAGGAAGGGAAGGTGATTGTAAGCCGCTCTGAGACTCCGAGTGAAGGGCAGGGTGTAAATCCAATCTCCTCCTCTTCCTCCTCATGGCTGCAGCCAGGGCTTTTTTTTGTAGAAAAAGCCCAGCAGGAACTCATTAGCATAATAGGCCACACCCTGACAGTATAGATCATTAGCATATTAGGCCACACCCCTGACAACACAGCTCATTAGCATATTAGGCCACACCCCATGCACGCCATTCCTGTGCGTTCCTGCCCCAAAATAGCCCCTCCATACTATGTCAGAATTTCAAAGGTTGGGGACCCCTGGCATAGGGGTTAGAGTGTCAGGTTAGGAGCTGGGAGATCCAGACTCAAATCTCCTCATGGCCACGATGCTCTTTGGGTGACCTTCAGCCAGTCACTTTCTTCCAGTCCCACCTCCCTTAAAGCGCTGTTCTAAGGATGAAGAGGAGAAGGAGACTCATGAACACCATCCTCAGCTCCCTGGATAAGGATGCTAGCCTCCCCTGGAATTATAGCTTATCACCAGACAACAGAAATCAGTTGCCCAGGAGAAAATGGAGGCTTTGGCAAGTGGACTCAATGGCATTGCACCCCACTGAGGGCCCTGTCCTCCCCCAAAGCTCCAGGAGCTTTTCTATCTGGATCTGACCACCCTAACGGCAATTTAAACTTCCAGGCACCCCCTGGCCTGCCCGCCTCGGAGTCGCCGGGGGGGGTGTTGCTCTCCAGGCCTTCCCTCTGTAGCCTGGCACGCAGAGGTTTTGGCTGTAGTGGGCGTGGCCAACTCTGAAGCCAGCCGGAACGCCGTTCCTGCCCCAAAATAGCCCTGGCTGCGGCCCTCCATGCTATGTCAGAATTCCAAAGGTTGGGGACCCCTGGCATAGGGGTTAGAGTGTCAGGTTAGGAGCTGGGAGATCCAGACTCAAATCTCCTCATGGCCACGATGCTCTTTGGGTGACCTTCAGCCAGTCACTTTCTTCCAGTCCCACCTCCCTTAAAGCGCTGTTCTAAGGATGAAGAGGAGAAGGAGACTCATGAACACCATCCTCAGCTCCCTGGATAAGGATGCTAGCCTCCCCTGGAATTATAGCTTATCACCAGACAACAGAAATCAGTTGCCCAGGAGAAAATGGAGGCTTTGGCAAGTGGACTCAATGGCATTGCACCCCACTGAGGGCCCTGTCCTCCCCCAAAGCTCCAGGAGCTTTTCTATCTGGATCTGACCACCCTAACCCCTGGAGGGTGGGATTAAAATGTTCTCAAGAGAAAATGTGCCAAAATGACAACCGTATCCCAGCCCTTTTCACCCCCACACTCTCAGAGCACCGCCTGCCTCACAGTGAAACCTCATAGCTTCCCTGTTGCAGAAACTTCCATATACAGACAGCTCCAGGTCGGTTGCCTCAGTGAGGCCAACAGCAACTCCCCGGGGAGTTTTGAGTTGGGAAAACGGCAGGGGAGGGAAGGCTTCAGTGCCCCACAGTCCTGATCTGAACTGCCCCCCCCCACATACACGCCCCACTTCCAAGCACGGAACTCTCAGGGCACGCCTGATTGACAAGACCGGAGTGGACCCATTGGGGGACTGTGCGATGCCTTCATTGACTGTTTAAGGCAGGCTGCGGAGGATCCAGATGAGACTGCTCAAATGGCTGTGTGATAGGGTTGCCAGCCTCCAGGTGTGGCCTGGTGATCTCATGGAATTACAACTGGTCTCCAGACAACAGGGATGAGTTCGCTTGGAGAAAACGGAAGCATCTCGATGGCATTATGCCCCGCCGAGCTCCTTCCCCAGGCGTCACCCCCCAAATCTCCAGGAATTTCCAAACCCAGAGTTGGCACCGTCACTTTTGCGAAAGTGGCAAATGGTTTCTCCCCCCAATGTGGTGCAACGTGAAAGGCTGACACCCCTCCCTCCTTCCCTCCCTCCTTCCCTCCCTTCTGGAGGTCCCGCTCCAAACCGTCTTCAGTCCTGCAGTTTGACGGCCATCAACCACACCTGGATGGCTTGGGAGAATGGAAATTACCGCCCGAGCAGGGACCAGTGGCGTTTACAGGAGAAATCATTATTATTGCCATGTTTTATGGGGGAAACAGCCCTGAAGGATCTATTTTGAGGTGGCCGTTTAGACAGGCGTGTGATAACATTGTAAACCATAAAGGGGGTGGGGGTGAGGGTGAAACAGCCACCGAACAACATTGAGGGGGAGCTAGGAAATGAACTGCGGCCTCTAGTCGTTTGGTGCTCTGCTGGGCGCATTATGTACTTGATCCAGGACCCTGCGGGCAGGCAGTGACATAGAAAGGGGATAACTCGTGAGCCGGAGGGGTGTTTGGGTGTGCATAAAGGAAGCAGGCAAAGAGCTCAGCAAAAAATGCATCTGTCTTTGTGAAAGGATTTGATTCCTGCTAAATGTGTGTGTCTCTCTCTCCCTCCACCTGCCACCCAACCCCGTTCAGAATGCCTGTGGTAAAAGAGAAAACTGTCCCACCATTCAGAATGGGGGCGGGAAGCAGGGCTCACTGAGTGCCTATCCTGCAGCTGCATCTGATTGGCTACATGATGTCATGATGCCATCACATAAGTGATAGGATCCCTGGCTGGCTGGATTGTGTGGCACCAAAGCAGCTGGTGAGAGGGACAGTAGAAGAGAAGAAGAGAAGAGATTGGATTTATACCCTGCCCTTCACTACCCAAGGGAGTCTCAGAGCGGCTTACAAACTCCTGTCCCTTCCCCTCCCCACAACAGACACCCTGTGAGGTAGGTGGGGCTGAGAGAGCTCTTGACAGAAACTGCTCTTTTTCAAGAACAGCTCTTATCAGAACTACGGCTGGCCCAAGGTCATCCAGCCAGGTGCAAGTGGAGGAGTGGGGAATCAAACCCGGTTCTCCCAGGTTAGAGTTCGTGCTCTTAACCACTACACCAAGCTGGCCTATAAAAAACAGGCAGGATTCTTATGCCTTCACCAAACCCTCTTGAAGGCAGTTGCGGAGGGGAACCTGTCTCCATTCTGCTGCGTTCTTCCCCCCATCACAAAACAGGCAGCACAGTGTAGCGGTTAACATTTTACTTGTGTATTTGGTTTATTTATACCCCATCTTTCTCCCCAACGGGGGCTGAAAGCAGCCTACGTCATTCTCCTCCCTCCACCATTTTATCCTCACAATAACCCTGTGAGGTAGGTGAGGCTGAGAGAGTCTGACTGGCCCAAGGTCACCCAGCAAGCCTCCATGGCACAAGTGGCGATTCGAACCTGGCTTTCCCAGATCCTGGTCCGACACTACACCATGCTGGTTCTGAACACAAGGAGTGGGAGACCTGCATTTTCAAGACCCATACAGCCTGTTTGGTGTAGTGGTTTGGAGCGCGGACTCTAATCTGGGAGAACTGGGTTTGATTCCCCACTCCTCCACATGCAGCTGCTGGTGTGACCTTGGGTCAGTCACAAGTTCTTCCAGAGCTGTTCTCTCAAGAACAGTCCTGAAAAGAGCTCTCTCAGCCCCACCGACCTCACAGGGTGTCTGTTGTGGGGAGGGGAAGGGAAAGGAGATTGTAAACCACTCTGAGACTCCTTTGGGTAGTGAAGGGCAGGGTATAAATCCAGTCTCCTCCTTCTCCAGATGACTTTGGCCCAGTTGTTCCATTTCAGTTTAAATTACCTCACAGGACCAGGGCCTGCTTTGTAACATTAGAATATACATCAAGAAATCTGATCGTGGATCTCTGATATACCCCCTCAGGCAGGTGCCTGAAGGCTGAGGGAGATGGGGCAGAGTTGGCCTCTCTAGGAATCAAACTCCACAGCCTCACTGCCACCCGAGGAACGGGGAGGGGGGGGGGATAGAATCAGACCCTGTAACGAAACCAAGAAACACCGTAGTTCACCCTAAAAAGCGTTCCTTTGTTAAACCCCACTGGCCTTGGAAACATTTTACCTCAGAGAAATCATAAGCAAAAAGACGTGGCTCGGAATGGATGAGAAATGGCTGCTTCATTTTACAGAGGCGATCACTATTCTCTGGCGAAGAAAAAAGAAGAAGAAAATATAATAAAAAATGGACTGCCATGCCATAAATAATGGAAGGGAATTAATTATCGATGGTTCAGGCCAAATGAACTTTGATGCAATATATCAACAGGGAGACATTAAGGCGAAAAAGTCAGCTCTTTTATCACGAAATGCTGATGCTATTAAATTTTTTTAAAAAAATGAAGGTCTGTAAATAGGTGGGAAAATATTCCAGAATCATGAGCTGGGCAATCTGCTTTCTGCAGGCTGTGCATAACGTGGCATTAATCTGACAATCACAGCATTCATGTTTTGTAAAAAACAACACCCCCCCCCCCAAGTTTCTAGTCCTCATGGTTCTGGAGAAACATTTGAAAATATCCTTGTTGTCTGTTGAGAACCCATTCGGTTCCATGAATAGTCATCAAAGAAGAAGAAGAAGAGGAGGAGATTGGATTTATACCTTGCCCTTCACTCAGAGTGGTTTACAAACGCCTTTCCCTTCCCCTCCCCACAACAGACACCCTGTGAGTTAGGTGGGGCTGAGAGAGCTCTTTCCTGAACTGTCCTTGAGAGAGCAGCTCTGACAGAACCATGGCTTGCCCAAGGTCATCCAGCAGGTGCAAGTGGAGGCGTGGGGAATCAAACCCAGTTCTCCCAGATTAGAGTCCGCGCACTTAACCACGACACCAAACTGGCTCTTGTTCAAAGTGTTCTTGTTCAAATGCACTCTGTCCTGTGCTCCACTTCACTTGACTTCAGGTTCAGCCTGGGAGGATTTCCAAGATTTATTTCTAAATGGGTGCCAACTGCCACAGTTTTCATTTCGTGCCTTTCCCGTCTTCCAGGTTGCTGTATACCAGCGAATGTGCGCAATGATTCATCTGGCACAGAAAGAAATCTCAATGCGACTGTCCTGTCACATCAGTGTTCCTTTTCATGTTGCAGTTTAATCAAGAGACACATGCATAGGTGGTCACTGGAAAAATTCCCCCCTCTGCCACGGAAGCTCGCTGGGTGACCGGATAGAATATCGTCATATGACAAAACAGGACATAAGTCTGGTGAATCTATACATTGGAACACATACAGTCCCTTGGACTGGCTACAAGTTGCATTGAGCAACTGAAAAGGAATCTAAGGTAAGCCACAGCTGTCTCCTAGTAAACATGTTTCTTCCACCATCCCGGGCTTCAAATGTCAGGGTCTCCTCCCTGCAGTCTTCCCGAAGGGCAGTTCAGAAGATGTGATTCAGAGATTCCAAGAACCTTCAGGGTCACCGTGTCTGCAATAACTTAATCGGACAAACAAGAGAGAGGGGGAAATGGAGGAGAACAGAAAAGAAGAATTTGAACTCGCCGTTCGCCTACACACTTGAGTGCTCCAGCAGGTTTTCAATTTGCTCCGGAACGTCTGTGTTTGAACCAATGAACTTGGAGGGCTCGACGTCGCATCATCGGTGAGGTGGCCACCTTGAAAACAAAGTTTCTTTTCTTCTGGAACGGCCTCTCTGAGGCCTGCGGATTCCCAAGCTGCTGTCACAGAGCAGACTGCCGAACCAGTCTTCCCCCTTTACCCCTCTTGACGTGGTGCTGGTGCTGGAGAAGACTCTTGAGAGTCCCTTGGACTGCAAGAAGATCAAATCAGTCAATCCTAAAAGAAATCAACCCTGACTGTTCCCTGGAAGGCCAGATAATGAAACTGAAGCTCAAATACTTTGGCCACCAAATGAGAAGGGAGCACTCTCTGGAGAAGAAGACCCTGATGCTGGGAAAGACTGAAGGTCAAAGAAGACGGGGATGGCAAAGGATGAGATGGTTGGACAGTGTCATCGATGCAACGAACATGAAATTGAGCCAACTTCAGAGGACGGCGGAAGACAGGAAGGCCTGGAGTGATCTGGTCCATGGGGGCGCGAAGAGTCGGACTCGACTGTGCGGCTGAACAACAACAACAAATGTGATGCTGGGATCTTTGCAAACAACATCGTTTGAAAACCAGACTCCTCAAAGTCATCAGGTACACGGCAGGATTTTCCAGATCTTGAACAGGTACAGTTGCCAACCTCCAGCTGGTGGCTTTAGATTTCCCAGAGTTACAACTGCTCTCCAGGCGACAAAGATCAGTTCCTCTGGAGAGAATGGCTGCTTTGGAAGCTGGTCTCTATGGCATTATACTCAGCTGAAGTCCCTCCCCTCCCCACCCCCCTCCATCCTCCAATCTCCAGGAATTTCCCAACCCGGAGCTGGCAACCGTGTCAATTGGGCTTGGGCAAAACCAAATGAATGGGGTCACTTAGGAGGCAAAAAGCACAAACACCCAAGTCTAATGCCACATCGAGCTGGGGTAGAGTTGCCAACCTCCAGGGAGGGCTGGAGGCCTCCCAAAGTTAGAACTCATCTCCAAGGTACAGAGATCAGATCCCCTGGAGGAAATGGCAGCTTTGGAGGGTGGACTCTGTGGCATTATATCCATGGAGGTCCCTCCCCTCCCCAAACTCCGCCCTCCTGAGGCTCCACCCCCAAATCTCCAGGAATTTCCCAAACCAGATCTGGCAACTGTAAGCTGGGGGAAGTTTGCCCATCACCTTATCTGATGACCTTTGTAACATCTGTTCTTTGGGACCTACATGGCCACCTTGCTAGATGACCTTGGGACAGTCATAACTCTCAGCTCCATCTACCTCACAGGGTTGTTGTGTGGATAAAATGGAGGAGACGATGATGGTGTCAGCTGCTTTGGGTCCCCATTGGGGAGAAAGGCGGGGTACGAATGACCCTAAATAAGCAAATAAATTAAAAAAACAGTGTCTACAGACATTGCTTGGGGTGAGAAGCTGGTTGGAATCACTCCAGTCGCATTTCCTGCTGCTGATCTGCAGCCTAAACCTGCCCGGTCTGTTTCACAGGGCTGCCAACTGTGGGTTGGGAAATATCTGGAGATTTTGGGGGTGGAGCCTAGGGAGGCCAGGGTTTACGAAGGGGAGGGACTCCAGCGGGGCATAATTCCATAGAGTCCACCCTACAAAGCAGCCATTTTCTCCAGGGGAACCGGTCTCTGTCGTCTGGAGGTCAGATGTAGTTCAAGGAGATCTCCAGGCCCCACCTGGAGGTTGGCAACCTTACTGTTTCATCTGCGGTAAGGCGCAGCCTCTCCAACGCCTTGCAGGGCTCTAGATGAGGTCCCCCGCCTGCCATTCTTACACGTGTTGCTGACGTCGATGCCTCCCCAACCAACTGCAACCGGTTTGCTGACCAGATTGTGGAATGGCAGGTAAAGGTCAGGCTTAAAGAACGGGTGGCAGATTGAAACTCGTTCCTCCCGGCAGAACAGAGGGGGAAACGTTGTCGCCTGACACCACACGACACGAGAGCAGTCTCAAATATATTAGTGTACAGCCGGAAGGGGAAAACTGTTACAAATGTGACCCATCACGGGGCTTAGCATACTAATGTCAGAAGGTTCCTCCCCCCCCCCCTTTGCAACTGCAAACGGCTTTATCAGTCGCGTTCGAATAACCATCTGCCTCCTGTTCAGGGCGACACCAGGGAGGGAAACAGATGCTGGGAACCATGGAATAGCCAATTACAGAGTACCGCATTTTCAGGGGTTGGCATGGTTGGCAGTCTGCCAAGGCCCACAGATGGCAGAGGGCCCAGCCCTCTGGACTTGCTGGGTCACTCTGCCCGTCCTCGACGGCAGCGGAAGAAGCAGAGCATGATTCTCTTTTCTCGTCCTTCCTGTGCTTCCGTTGGGCATCCCTCTCAGTTTGGCACAGAGAAGAAGAAGAAGAAGAAGAAGAAGAAGAAGAAAAGGAGGAGGAGGAGGAGGAGGAGGAGGAGGAGACTGGATTTATACCCCGCCCTTCACTAGGAGTGTCAGAGTGGCTGCCTTACAAGCTCCTTTCCCTTCCCCTCCCCACAACAGACATCCTGTGAGGTAGGTGAGGCTGAGAGAGCCCTGACAGAAACTGCTCTTTCAAGAGCAGCTCTGACAGAGCCATGGCTTGCCCAAGGTCATCCAGCAGCTGCAAGTGGAGGAGTGGGGAATCAAACCCGGTTCTCCCAGATTAGAGTCCACACACTTAACCACTACACCAAACTACACCTTGCAGTCACTTGGGTATTCTCTGTTTAGTCCTACCATAGAAGGATAGAATCACAGAGTTGGAAGGGGCCGTAGAGGACATCTAGTCCAACCCCCTGCTCAGTGCAGGATCACTCAATACCAATAGGATTAAAAGGACCACTTCAGCTATGACCCCTGGAGTGTAATGCCTAGAGGTCTCCTGCTATTACAACTCACCTCCAGGCGACAGAGATCAGTCCACCTGGAGAAAACGACCACTTTGGAAGTTGGACTCTATGTTATGGGATGATATCTGTCTGTCTAGTGCCAGGGTTCCCAACCTTTTAAAGCCCGTGTGTGCATTTGGAATTCTGACATGGCACGGTGGGTGAAGCAACAAATTGGCCACAGGAGGCAGCAGAGCCCGCCACCAAATGAGGGCCACGGCTTAACCGCAGTAACACAGAACAGATTCTTGTGCTGTGGTGGCAGCTGCTGCCAAAATAACATCAAGACTGTGTAAGAAGACGTAAGTCTCTAGTGTTATTTGTACAGCGTGACAGATTAAAAGAGGAGAGCGCAAAAGTGGGCTTGAAGCTCAACATCAAAAAAACTAAGATCATGGCATCCAGCCCCATCACTCCTTGGCAAATAGAAGGGGAAGTCGTGGAAGTAGTGACAGACTTCACGTTCCTGGGATCCCAGATCACCGCAGACTGTGACTGCAGCCATGAAATTAAAAGACGCCTGCTCCTTGGGAGGAAAGCGATGGCGAACCTAAACAGCATGATAAAAAGTAGAGACATCACCCTGCCAACAAAAGTCCGCATGGTCAAAGCAATGGTATTCCCAGTAGTCAGGTATGGCTGCGAGAGTTGGACTATAAGGAAGGTCGAGCACCGAAGAATAGATTCTTTTGAACTATGGTGCTGGAGAAGACTCTTGAGAGTCCCTTGGACTGCAAAGAGATCAAATCAGTCAATCCTAAAAGAAATCAATCCTGACTGTTCCCTGGAAGGCCAGATCCTGAAACTGAAGCTCAAATACTTTGGTCACCCAATGAGAAGGAAGCACTCACTGGAAAAGACCCTGATGCTGGGAAAGACTGAAGG